>NC_064854.1:20134751-20267251 GCF_024139225.1 Suncus etruscus | reverse complement strand
ATAGCCAACCCGAGTTCAATCACTGGCATCGCATATGGCCCCCTAAGCACCTCCAGGAGCGATTTCTGAGTGCAGAGTCAGGAGGAACCCCTAAGCACAGCCTGCTGTGACCCCAATCCCACCAAAAAACAAGACCTTATTCTAATCCTTTTCTCCTTCACACCTTTGTCTTTGCTACAGCCATGACAGCCGCAGCCATTGGCTCCCAAGCAGGGTCTTGGACAGAAAGAGCACAACAATCTTCAGGAGATTCACGAATGGTACCCAGGGGTCAGCACCCCAGGCTGATTCTACTTTCTTGGGGAAAAGGTTTGTTTCCTGAGATGTGTCAGAGAGAGCTTGGCACAGAAAAGTGGTTCTGACAACTTGGGCTGCTTGGCCCATGGTTCTCTTGGAACCCCTGGCTGCTTCTCCCAGCCCAAGGGGAGGTACCTGGGAAGCCCTTTAGGGACAATCCTACCATGGGTGCTGAGGAAAGAGTATGGCCTCCTGTGCACACGGGGCATGGGAACACATTCGAATAATCCAGTGTTTCCATCTTCCTAGGAGGGAAACTGGTCCATTCAGCTTTCATGGGACTGGCATGAACTGGGATCTTTCTCGAAGTCCCCTAGAACCGGATGAGATGCAAGTGGTCTGTGTTCCTCTATGCCCCAATTACACAGGGAAGTTTCTCCCTGGCACCTCATGTTTGCAAATATTGGCTGCCATCTTTTCATTTTTGCAAATGTTTGCTGCCTTCTGATCATGATGTCATGATCAGGAAACCACCCCATGGGTTCAGATGGGGGAATTTATGCCCCCAACTCTGGTTGTGGGGTATTCCCCCATTCATTTCCACTGACACAAGCCCCCATAGTTGTTGGAGAGGAGATACAGTACCGAGGTGAAGGGACCACCCAGAATGAAAGGCCAACACAGTGGGTCAGCAGGGCTGGGAAGACAGGACCCGCCTGAGGAATGAATACCCGGCCTCTGTTCTCGTCTGCTCAACGCTGCATGCAGTGACCAAGGGCACTGCACCAGGGAAGGGCACTGAGGGCTCAGCTCTGCCTGCTGAGCTGAGCACATCAGAGAATGGCCTCCATGAATCAGGTGCCACCTGGAGTCTGGAGCAGAAGCTGCAACCACCAGCTGTGGGAATAGAGTCAGGGGCAGAGAGCCTGTAGAGGCTGAGGTCCCTTCCCTTCTAGGCCAGGATCGGGGTGTCTGAAACTCAGGACCCATGAATGTGGATGCAACCAAGGCTCCACACTAATGTGTACCCCCTCTTGCGGCCCCTTTTTTAACATGTCAACTTCTTCTTCTTCTTCTTCTTCTTCTTCTTCTTCTTCTTCTTCTTCTTCTTCTTCTTCTTCTTCTTCTTCTTCTTCTTCTTCTTCTTCTTCCTTCTTCTTCTTCTTCTTCTTCTTCTTCTTCCTTCTTCTTCTTCCTTCTTCTTCTTCCTCCTCCTCCTCTTCCTCCTCCTCCTTCCTCCTCCTCCTCCTCCACCTTCTTATTATTATTATCATTATTATATTATTATTATTATTATTGGCTATACCCAGCAGCACTCAGGGGTTACTCCTGACTGCGCTCAGAAATTACTCCTGGCAGGCTCAAGGAGACCATATGGGATGCCAAGGATCAAACCTGGGTCAGCTACATGCAAGGCAAATGTCCTCCCTACTGTGCTATTGCTCTGACCCATAAGCCAGTTTAAGAATAAACTTTCTCTTCATCAGAGAAACACCACACAGCAAACACTGCCAGTAACATCATGAACCCTAGACCTGGGTCACTGTATGTCTGGGCACCACACGCCATGATGCTCAGAGCTGGTCTTATGTGCAGGGGTCACTCCTAAAGGACCCAATGGGGTGCTGAGGATCAAAGCTGAGTCAACCACAAGCAAGGTAAGTGCCTTCACCCAATTCCTTTCTCTTCAATCCTGATGTAATTGGTCATAAACCCCTTTTCGCTGAGTGTAGGTTCAGAAACTTTTCACCATGTTTCAGACTATCTTCAACACAATCCTGCCACTCCACAATGTGAATCCCACAGTGGGTTACAGCCCATTGCTAAAGCTGGTCAGGGGTTGGGGTATTGGTTTTTCACTGCCAGCCAGTCCCAGTCTTGGGGCTGGAAGCTTGAAGCAATGAGAGGCCAGTGCAGGCCCCATGAGAGCACATGGAGATCATGCCTGACTGTTTGTGGGTTGCTCTCCAGCCACCACCCCTGCAGAACCCACACCTGCTGTCCCCATAGTATGACCCCTGGACATATGGGCTCCTGCTTGCAGACTCTGAACCCAGTATCCTGGTCAAGGCAGCACCAACAATGAAGTCTCCATCTGACTCACTTGGACAGATGTTTTTGCCCTCAGCCACTCACCCTGATCTCCATCTTCACCCCCAGTGGAGTGGTGCACCAATTTGGGGGACCCCGAACACCCACCAGGCCTTAGGGTCCAGGAAATACAAAATCATCCCTTGGAATGTTGTGGATTCTTTTGTTCTTTATTGGCTTTGTTTGCCTTGATTTTGGGGTCCTACCCAGCAGTGATGGGGAGCTACTCCTGTTGCTGTTTGAGGGTCACTCCCAGTGGTGCTCAGGGGACCATGTGATATTGGGATCAAACGCAGGTCTCATGTGACAGGCCTGCTCTCAGTCCTGAGCCACCTCTCCCCTGCTGAAAGGTTGTTTTTGTGACCAGAGAATAGTTACAGAATGGCTGAGTTCCAATAAAACTTTATTTATAAAAATAAATGTTGGGGGGGCCAGAATAATAAGACAGTGGAAAGTGCTTTTGCCTTGCACCCTGCAATAGTATAGAGACTCCAGATGGGGCAGATCCCAAGCAGTGTTTCATCACTTAAAGGAGCCTGGAGTTCTGGTTGCAGGAGACACTTAGAGTCCCCAGGATCCAGGAGAAGGTTCCTGCTGGAAGTATAGAAACCCCAGTGTCTGTGGGTCTTCCCAACTGGGCTGTGGATGGCACCCCTTTACCACTGCTGATGTTACTGCTACTAGACCCCAACACACCCCAAGGTAAGGCCCTCACAAGGCCAGAGAAAAACCTCAACATAAGCCTTTTTCAGAATGTCCCTTTCCAAACATGTCCCTATAAAAATCAGGGTCACACCTACAGCAGAAGCCAGGGTGGCCAGACAGGCTTGGTGGGTTGGAAGGAACAACCACCTCTGGGCACGGGCTGTCAGGGTGGATGTTGGGGTGGCTGCTGTTCTGCTCCTGCTTCAACGCCCACTAATGGCAATGCACTGACACAGCCCAGGGTCCTCCCTGCCACAGGGGTGTCACCAGGCTCGGGGATGAGCTCATCTCTGGGTCCTGGCGTTGAATGAGAGAAAGAATCACAGATGCCTACTGGGTATAACTACTAACAGCATGGTCTGGGTCTAGTAAGACAGGTAAGTCCAGAGATGCAGATTTGGAATGAATGTGTGTGTGAGTGTATGTGTGAGTATATGCATGTGTGTGTGTGTGTGTGTGTGTGTGTGTGTGTGTGTGTGTGTGTGTTGGGGTGTGTGGTACTAGGAGGGAGGATCAACACCAAAGGCCACTGAGGATTTTCTTGTAAACAAACCTGCTGAGTTAGAAGCAAAAGGACCAATTTAGCACAAAGACCAACCAGCACAAAGGGACTGCAGGGAGGGAGACCTCTTGTCCTATCATGGCCATCATCCTATCAGCCCAGCAGTATCAGTCTACCCAGTTAAGATGGATGGGGCCAGTCCTGCTGATCCACTACTATTTTTCTGTTGTTATTTTGAGAATTTGTTTTGGGGCAGTGCTCAAGGCTTACACCTAGCTCTGTGCTTAGGGATCACACTTCTGTCTGGCTTCAGGGACCATATGAAGTGCTACGGATGGAATCTGGGCTGGCGATGTGCAAGGCAAAAGCCCTCTCCATTGTACTGTATTGCTCCCGCCCTCAACACATGTTTTTATAAATAAATTTTTAGTGGAACTTAGCCCACCCATTCTATAACATTTAGTCTCTGTCTTTGTATGACAGCAGCAGTTGTGAATGCTTGGCTCTCAGGCCTGCACATTCTAAAACATTTACTACAGGGCCATTTTCACAGAGGGGTTTGCTGTCCCTGGTCTGATAGTTGGGGGGGTTCTGATGCAATTAAAGAAAGCTTCCTGGAAGAGAAAACATTGAAAGACAGCAGGTGAAAGACAAGGATGAGCCGGAGAGAAAGGAGGGGGAACAGAGAACACTGTGGAGTGAAGGCCTGAGGGGGAGAGAGCTGGGTGATCAGGGGTTAGGGTTTTGGGCCAAACTTGCTGGAGGACAGTTACAGTGCCAGAACATCCATGGGACAGGAGAATTGGGGGAGGGGGAAGGGAAAATGGAAAGAGGGAGGGAATGAGGAAGAGGGGGGAGAGGAAGTGGGAGAAGGAGAAGGAGGAGGAAGAGGAAGACACACAGCAGAATAGACCTGCTGTAGGATTGGGGCAGCAGAGTTCAGTGCTGGGGACCATTTGGGGCCAGAGGCTTTGGGTTGTGTAAAAGATCAAATAATCAGAACACTTGCTTTGCCTGCGGGGGGGGGGGGGTTTCAATCCCAGCAGGCAGAGTCCCTCAGTTTACCAGGAACATCCCAACACCGCAGGGTGTGGCCCCAAGTCCAACACCCCATATGCGCCTGTGCTGCAGATTGCAACAACCATGGGAACCGGAGAACAGGCCTTGCTGGGCACTTCAGGTTTACTGAGGAGCAGAGCTAGGCCAGGACACTGGGCAGAGGCCTCGCAGGTGGAGGGGAGGACAGCAGCTTGAGGAGCAGAGGTCGCCTGGAGTTGTATAGGTATTGGACACATGCTGTGTGCGTGGAGCCATGCTCCTGGAATCTCACCCTTTTACCTGTAAACCAATGAGGAGGTAAGAAAGTGGACCAGAAAATATAGGTGAGTTGTCACTGTGCCCTAATTGGAAGTTGTAGCATCATCGGTGGGCAGGCTGTCTTACTAGGGGCCCCTGTGAATGGTAAGAGATACCTGTTGCACTTTCTCAGGCTCTGGTTAGAAACAGGATAAAAGATTAAAGAATGATTGGCCCTGGGGCTAGAGAGGATGCTGGTAGGTGCTTGCCAGGCTCCAGGTTGCCTGAGGTTCAATCCTCAGTGCCACATATGGTCCCTCATTAGTGCATTCTGTCTCTATCTGACTGAAGAGAGAGAGAGAGAGAGAGAGAGAGAGAGAGAGAGACAGACAGACAGACAGACAGACAGACAGACAGAGACAGAGAGAGGACTCTAGACAGAAACTCTCAACAACAGAGCACCCGCCAACCTTGGATGTGTGAGTCCTTGGGTTTGATCTCCAGGCTCTGCAAAAACAAAACAAAACACCAAGGACCACAGTGGGATAGTCCAAGGTGATGGTACTGCTTGCCTTGCATGAGGCTGAGCTTGGTTCCAGGGCATATGGTCTCTTGAGCATCTCCAGGATGATCCCCCAGCAGAGCCAGGAGTCACCATCGAATGTTCTGCTAGCCCCCAAAGTGACTGACTTAGGGGCTGCTAGTCATTGGTCAAATCCTGCTTGCTGTATATATAAGTGACTTGTGTATGTAGGTGTGTGTGTCTATGTGCATGACTAGATGTGTGAATGTATGCATGAGCATTCGTGTGTGTGTGTGTGTGTGTGTGTGTGTGTCTTTGTGTGTCTTTTCCTCTGTCCGTCCCATTTGGGGCTGTAGCTTAGGGCCTGAGTTTACTTTCCTGGCCACTGTGCATTTGCCTGATGCTGGGGGCTTGGGGTCTAATCTGGAGGTGGCAGGGAGAAGTTTCAGAGAAAGAAAAAAAGAGATGAAGCAGACCACAACCCAAAGGTGACACAACCGGAAACCAGACCCACGGGACACCTGGAGAGAGCTCTGAGCATGTAAAGGCTCAAGTTCAAGGGTTACTCCTTGCCACTCCATGGCCCACTGAGCACTACTGGTAGAGACCCCTGAGCATTGACCTAAGAGCATCCTCTCAAGCACCACTGGATGTGACACCCCCAACTCAATTAAGCAAAGTCAAAGCAAGAGCTTTCCAAAGGAAATTGGGGCCTGATGAAATTGAAACATGCTGGAAATGGCTACGGGGAGCCCAACTGCCACAGGCAAGTCTGTTAGCACAGGGCTTGTCATTGGATGAGCAAAGTGGGGAACAGGGTGAGGCGTGAGAGGGCCTCTGAAAGCAATACCACCTTTATCTCTGCACATTCCTCAGCAAATGAGGAAGCAGGACCGACTTCCCAGGATCTATGATTCTGCAACTCAATTCGGGGGCCCAGACTCTTTCCCCACTAGAGGTTGTGAGTTGAGTCAGGCCCCATCAGAAACTAAATTTGAAAACCAGATCAAATCACACAGAGGCTTTTCTAAAATGCATTCCTCACCAAGAATGAGGGGACAGAACAGGAACGAGGAACCGGTGCTGGAAGAAACAAAGAGAGGCAGTGGGGGAAAGCAGAACCCAAAAGCACTAAAGAAGTGAGAAGTCAAAATAGACACATAATTAAAGCAGGAGGCAGTATACAGTGCCCTTAAATGGTACAGAAAGTACAGTGGGAACCCAAGAATGTGGCACTGAACCTCGAAGCTTCAGGCTGACTGACTCCCCTCAAAGTTGGGAAAAAGAACATTCAATTTTTTTAAATTTTGCTTTGTTTGGGGACACACCTGGTGGTGCATAGGGGTTACTCCTGACTCTGCATTCAGGAGTCACTCCTGGTGGGTTTGGTGGACCCTATGTAATGCGGGGGGGGCCAAATATAGGTCACCCATGTGCAAGGCAAATGCATTTCCCACCCACATTGCTACTACTCTGGCCCCAGGAGTGTATTTTTAAACCGACTGTAAGGTGCACAGAATTTCTGTTTGCTTTATGTTGTACTCACTCCAGTTCCCATTCTGCCAGGCTTGAGGTTTGGCATGGTCAGCAAGGGTTGGGGCAAAGGCAGGTTTCTGCTAGAATCCTGCCAACTTGACTGCTCCCAGGATGTCCTGGCCAAGGAGAACCCAGACTCAAAAGCAAGGACGTGGCTGCAGCGAGGGAAGACCAAGGTTAAGGTTACCGATGCTGGTGCCCTAAGCGGTGCCTGGTGCTCAGAGGTGGGAAAGGATCATGTTCCGCTGCCTCTGCAGGCAGCAGCTGGCAGAGATGTGGGGGCTGGTTCTGACACTCTGCCCTGGCAGGACATCAGAGGCATCTGGATTTCACCAGCGCCAGGCAGGCCAGGCGAGATTTTCCACTTGCCCTGCAGCTGCCTTGCAAAGCAGCGTTGGCTACGGTCCACACTTCCAGCTTCTATTAAAACACACAATTCCAGGGTATGCCTGCAGTGTGGGGTTCCCACGAGAGAAAAAAAAGGGGGGGGCCCTTTGATGGGCTACCACCCACTCCAGGTTCCTGCAGAGCCAAAGCTGCTTTTGAACAACAGTTGAAAATGGCAAGTTTGTTGTTTGGTTGGTCGGTTTGAGGTCCAGTTCAATGAAAAAAGGAGAAATGGAGGCACAATGGATCAGGGGGAAGACACAGACTCCCAAGGCTTGCCAAGAACATAAAGTAAACTCTGTACAGAACGGACAGTTTGCAAATCAGACCAGGGTTTATAAGATCCACTTGAGAGCTATTATATTTCCTGCAACCCCACAAACAACCTGCTGGCACTTTGCTGAGAGTTGGGATTCCCTGGCTTTGATGCCCACTCCAGCAGGTGTGCGAGCCATGGGGGTACCTTGTGACTGAAAGCAAAGAGGAGGAGATGGAGTACGGTTTGGGCCTCATCAATAGTCTTTCAAATCACTACCTTCACTCCCTGTGCTGGGAGCTGGCACCCAAAGGGATGAGGGACAAAGGAGCAGAGGGCAGGGTAGTCCCCGGGCTTGCCAGATGTGCTAAGTCCTGGTCCATCTAGGGTTCACCCTCTTTGGCTACTTGCTGATACTGATGTGCTAGAAACAACTTCATTTCCAGCAGATCCTATTGGAACTCCTAGACAGAATAACCGTCTTATTCTGCACAGCTGTATGGACAGGGAGCCTTAAAACTCTCTCTTTCTCTCTGTCTCTCTATGTCTCTATCTCTGTCTCTCTGTCTGTCTGTCTGCCTGTCTGACTCTCTCTCTCTCTCTCTTAAAATCACTATTTGAAAGACAGAGTCTCCACCAAGGCAGCACATCCACTCTGTAATTCAGCCGCTGCTGTGCTTTTATCTCTCAAGCTGATTATTAATGAATGAATTTATGGGGATGGTGGTAGGAGGATGGAGGAAGGGAGGAAAGATGACAGGAGGAAAGGAAGGGAGGAAAGAAGGGAGAGAGAAAGGAAGGTAGGAAGAAAGGAAGGAAGAAAGGAGGGAGAGGAAAGATGAAAGGAGGAAAGAAAGGAAGAAAGGAGGAAGGAAGGGAGAGAGGAATCCGGAAGGTAGGAAGGAAGGTGGGAAGAGGAAGGAAGAAGGAAGGAAAGAAGAGAGAAAGGAATGAGGAGAAAGGAACGAAGGAAGGAAGGAAGGGAGGGAGGGAGGGAGGGAGGGAGGAATGAAGAAAGGGAGGGAGGGAGGAAGGGAAGGGAGGGAGGGAGGGAGGGAGGGAGGGAGGGAGGGAGGAAGGAAGGAAGGGAGGGAGGGAGGAAGGAAGGAAGGGAGGGAGGGAGGAAGGAAGGAAGGGAGGGAGGGAGGGAGGGAGGGAGATGCAGAGATGCAGAGATGCAGAGATGCAGATGCGGCCCATAGGTTCTGCCTGAGTGTGGAGAAAGAAGGGGGGTACAGTGTTTTCAAACCCACAGTTTTGCCCTCTGGGAGCCCTATGAGCTTTCCAGTCCCTGGGCTTTGCAGATGTGCCCCCTCCACCCCAGCATTGATCTGGGCTGAACATTCACAGGTCTAGCTTCACTCCAGAGCTTCCAGGGGCTCTTAAACAACACCCAAACATCCAACCCCCCTCCCACTGGGGACCCCCACCCCTTAAGTGCTGATTGAGGTGGTCAGGCCAGGGAGGCTATTAATAAGTGCCCAGAACCCCAACTCTCAGGCCGTGATCGAAACCCATAAATCCTGAGCGGCCAGGATTTCAAGTCACCCAGAATCTGTCTGCAGGATATTATTAGGAGCTCAGAACTGCTGCCTGTGCTTGTATTTTTCTGGAAGTCAAGGTGTATTTGGATAAAAAAAACTATAAGCTGGCTATTCCTTGGAGGTTCCTTCTTCAGTTTTAGGTTCTTTCCACCCCTTTCTGGGCCGAAAGAAGCCCATGTGCCTTTACAAGGGAAGAAAATGGGACACTCAGAAACTATTCCCAACTAGACAGAAAAAACGACAGAGACCACCATGGCCTTTGGCCGTGGTCAAAATGGCCAAAAATGAATGCAAAGAGTGAGTATAGTATGTAAGGCTTTGGACACGGTTGACCTGGATTCCATTCCCAGCATCCCATAGGGTCCCTGAGTCTTCCAGGAGTAATTCCTGAGCACAGAGCCAGGAGGAACCCCTGAGCACCACTAGGTGTAGCCCCAAAACAAACAAACAAAAAATTCTGATTGGCCTTGCCCCAGGAGCACTGTTGAACCAGCAGTGTACCAGCTCTCCCCAGTACCGCAGAGTTGGACAAATGAGCAAGGGAAAGCAAGGGCATTGGATTCGGTCTGTGCTTTTCAGGACAGGCTGGTCCTTGTTCTGCAGTCGAGCTTCTGCTGGTTCATGCTGCTGAGTTTTCTCAGCGTTCCTGTAGTCTTAAATGTATGCACAGAAGAAAGCTCCATCAATAACCACTTCCAGGGCTAGAGAACTGAGTGCTTCCAGTCTCTGGAGGTTGGATACTAGGCCAGAACCAAACTGCACATGCAGAAGTCCGGGTGTGAACCCCCAGCATGGCACCGTCCACAGAGCCCTTCAGGGAGTGACCCTTGTTGAGCACTGAGCAGGGAGCAGCCCCCTTGCCCACTCCATCAGGTGTGGTTCCGAAACCAAACTCCCAAACCTTGTATATGTGGGTCAGGGAAAGAGATGAAAGGGCTGGAGCAGGGGCCTTGCCAAAGGAAGGGGCAGTTGTGTGGGGGGCTTGGCTCAGGGGGCCCACAATTCTGTAGGTGCTGGTAGGCTGCAGAGCCCTAGCTATGTGGAGTTCAGTGTGGGCATTGGCCTGCGCCTCTGGCCTTGATGGAATTTGGGAAACCAAGGGTTTCAGTGACTGGCTGTGCTGTGAGGAATCTCACCTCAGCTGAGCCAGGAAAAACAACGGGTGGGGGGCCTGGGTGAGGACCCAGCTCCTCAGAAGCTCTGGGTGCCCACCACAGCACCCAGATGGTTTACTCACAACCCTTTCAAGATTGTGCATAACAACCCAGGGTACACTTCCCTTCTGCTGCAGCTGCTCCCTAACTGGGGCACATTTGTGCTCAGAGGGAGGAGGCCACACAGATGCACAGAGGCTCATGGTGAGAGACTGTTGGGGGCAAATGAGGGATTTTTTTTTCTGAGTCTTGGTCTCCTCATGAGTAAAATGGAGGTTTCAAGACCCTTCCCCGACAGTTTTGTTATAAGATCTGGAGATAAATATACACCGTGAGAGGAGGAAGAGAAAGAGGAGGAGGAGGAAGAAGAGATCATGGCCATCATAATCATTAGCATGACCATCACCACCACCATAATCCCCACCATTGTCACCATTGGCAGCACTGTCATCATGACCGCTGTCATGGTCGCCACTGTTGTCATCATCATCATCCTTATGACCATCACCAGCATCCATCCGTCTCCTCCTCACCATCACATTACCACCCATCACCATTGCCAATAAAATCATCACCATTATTAGAGGCATCATCACCATCAGATTCACCGCCATGATCCTTACTGCACCTCTCCTCTGTCATGCCATTTGACAATTCTGACTTCCGGGGCCGGGAAGGTGGCGCTAGAGGTAAGGTGTCTGCCTTACAAGCGCTAGCCAAGGAACGGACCGCGGTTCGATCCCCTGGCGTCCCATATGGTCCCCCCAAGCCAGGGGCGATTTCTGAGCACATAGCCAGGAGTAACCCCTGAGCGCCAAACGGGTGTGGCCCAAAAACAAAAACAAAAAACAAAACAAACAGACAATTCTGACTTCCTTCTTGGATAACGGCCTCAATGATTCTCTCAGAGAAGCTTATCTTTTTCCAGGAGAAACACTTGGGACCCGTCCTTATTCTCCTTCAAAACTAACCCCCGCTTTTTACAAATAAGAGCAATAAATCCATTCATAGGGCTCTTATTTAGCCTTTTTAAACATTTTGTTTGCTCACTGATGTTAATCTTAGCGTTGGGGCATCTTCTCGAGGATCCGCTCCCAGAGATTCTCCAGAACATCAAGCCTCCTGCTTTCCAGACACATGACAGTCAGAGCTTCCGAGGGCAGCGAGGCCATTTCCACGGAAACCCATAGAAACTCAATCAGCCAAGGGCTTGGCCATTACTGCAGGCAGATGACTCTGCATCTGACTCTGACAAGCACTTGTGCATGGTCCTAGCACTGGTAAAAACTCAGCAGTTCATCCAACTATAAAAGGAGAGAGGCTGCTCTTTTCCCGGAGCTTGAACTTTCAGAAACTCCCTGTGCTTGGGGCTGAAGTGATAGCACAGTGGAAAGGGGGAAGGAAGTAAGAAAGGGGGAAAGTAAGAAAGGGGAAAGGAAGGAAGGAAGGGGGAAAGGGAGGAAGGAAGGAGGGAGGAGGGAGGAAGAAGAAAGGGAGGGAGGGAGGGAGGGAGAGAAGGAAGAAAGGAGGAAAGAAAAGAGGAAGGGATGGAGAGAAGGATGGAGGGAAGGAAGAAAAAAAGAAGGAAGAAGGGAGGAAAGGAAAGGAGGGAGGGTAAAAGAGAAAAGGTTGGAGAGAGGGAAGGAAGGGAGGAAGGGGGAAAGAAAGGAAGAGCATTAAATATCATGTGGCAAATGCATGCATGGCACTCCATGGAATTCTATGCAACAAATATGTTACAAGTAACTCCATTTTCTTTTTCTTTACTCTCCTGCCTGGCACCTCTCTCTCTCTCTCTCTCTCTCTCTCTCTCTCTCTCTCTCTCTCTCTCTCTTACACACACACACACACACTTCTGTGGAATCACTTAAGTGAAGCCTTTATAAGTCATGAGCTAAGTACATTTACAGAAGAGGGGGAAACGTTTACTAAAATATGTCACCAGGGGAATTCAGACACCAGCTGATGTGTACCAGGTTCAGCTCCCCAGAGTGTGTGTGCGGAAGGCCAAGTGCCAAGGGAGCATGGGTCAGGAGCCTGGCAGTTCCTAGAGTGTTCGAGAAGCTGAGTGCATCCTCCACGCATTCTCCCAGCGTCTCTATAGCTGTGAGAGCAGGTGGGGAGACTGCTGGGCCCCAGTGAGCAGGCTCTGGAAGCTTCGCCAAGGCAGACAGAGAGCCCTTGGTTTGGAGATCTGAGGGAGATGCACTGGGGAGACCCTGAGAGGGTCTCACACAGAGGCAGAGCCCCAGGAAGCAGGTGTGGGAAGGAGGTATCTGGGGAGGGGACTCGGAGTGAAGAGAGGATGGGAGGAGCACAGGGGAGCACAGTCGAGTGGGGGGGGACTGTTTGCAAAAAAATAGGGGCTCATGCACCCAGGGCAATAGCACAGTGGGGAGGGTATTTGCCTTGCAAGCGGCTGGCTGACCAGGGCTCAATTCCTGGCAGCCCATATGGTCCCCAGAGTCTGCCAGGGGTGAGAGCCTGAAGTAACCTGACTGCTGCCAGGTGTGGCCCCCAAATAAGACAAACAAACAAACAAACAAAAGAATCTGGGCTTTATCAGGCAGATTCTTCTTATGGCATCAAAAAGGGGGAGTCATTAGTGGCAAAGGGGCTTCTGGTAGCCAGTTTGGGGGCCTTAGCTCTGGTGCTTAGTGGCAACTCCTGTGCTCGGGATTTGCTCCTGGTGTGTTTCTGAGGACCAAACTGGGTCCTCCTGCACATAAAGCATGTGTCCAGTACATTGAACTATCTTGGGGGTCCCTAAGCAAGAGTTCTGAGCACTCATTTGCACAGTCGTGTGGAAGAAAGTGGAATGGGGTGGGGCTTATTTCCTAATAGTCACCCCCAAGCAGACCTGGGAGCTGAAAACAGTGTGGGGGGGGTAAGGGTGGGCATTGGCCATTACGCAGAGGTGCCCTGAGGCCCCTAAGAAACGAAAGATTCCCCCATTGGTCCAGGTACCCCAGGTGCTAAAGAAAGAGTTAAGTGGAAATGACTGTGGCTGGAAACATGCCAACTCACTGGCTGCAAGGCTGGGTCCATGTGGCCTTGTACTGAGAAGCCAGTGGCAGTTCCTGAAAGCTTGGCCTTCACAGCATCAGAATATGAGGACGTGCGGCTGAGGAGGCCTTTATCCCAGGAGCTTTCAATAAGCCAGTTCCCCTCCCTGTGCTGGACCCAAGGCTCATGTGACTTTACGCCCCACACCACGGGGACCCAGTAGTGATGTTGACCATCACACATGGGTGCTCGAGAAGCCCCAGAAGTTGCTGGAGTGACCAAAGAGCTTAGATGCAGAGATTCATTTCCCAGGGGACTGGAGATATCAAACAGGTGTGAGGGCATTTGCCTTGCATGCAGCAAACCCCAGTTCCACATTCTGCTCCCCATGATATAAAGAAACCCAGGGGTCTAGGCCCAGAGTGCCCAGAGAAATCTCAGTACCACAGGGCCTGAGTAGCACCACACCCCAGGGGCTCTCTTTGAACCCAGTGGGTCAAGTACTGCCAAGAAGAGTTCTAGGTTCTGTGAGTCTCTCCTGGGAGCTGCTCCCCAAATAATGCTCCTGGGGCCAGGCCTGTGGCTGGATGGTAAAGAAGCTTCTATGCCTTTGAGGTTTTGGGTTCAATTCCTCCCTCCTCCTTCTCTCTCTATATGTGTATATAAATATATATATGTCTGTATATATTCTGTATATATATGTATATATACAGACATATTTACATATATACATGCATACACCAGGCACTTTAGTCCCTGGTTATCCTGCACAGCTGAATGATTTTGATATAGCAAGGCTGCATTCAATCCCAACCCCTTCTCTTCTCTCTCTCTCTCTCCCTCTTTCTACAAGATTGGCAGCCCAATAGAATAAGAGCCTCTTCCCAAGGGCACTGGATCTGCAGGATCCTCCAAAAAGGATGCTATGTGGGGAGTGAAGAGGGGAAAGATTTCTGGAAAAGGCAAGACTTCTGAGTTCCATGCCGAAGAATGTGATTTCAGGCAGGGGTAGGTGGAGGTCGATGTGTCCATAACTTATGCGCAGGGACCTAGCGGTCACGGTGCCCTCGGCTCAGCTCCAGGTGGGTGAGAATGTGGGTTTGAGCGCATACAAATACATGAAAGAATCACTTCCACCTCCATAGCGTCTTACTGGAATTGCACAGTTGTTTGCTTGGTTGCTTGGGGTTTAATGTTTCAAAATGCAAAGAACCCCCCCCCCTTCATGCCAGTTTCTTGGCATGGCCAAGGCAATGAGGATTATTCAAGATAAACCTGCTTCCCTCTGTGTTACCAAAGGCCTAGAGTTATTATTATTATTCCCCGACTGGCTATGTCCTTACCTCCAAAGAGAGGTTAGGAGAAAAGAGAAATTCCTGCCTTAGGATATTACTTTCTCAGCCCCTGGGACATCTTCAGGAGCCCACACAGAGAGGGAGAGAGAAGTTAGTCTTGGTAAGGCAGCACTGATTGTGAATTCTGCTGCCTCAGGAGCATGGCCCTGAATTCAACTAAGTAAACAGATTAGATAAACGAATAAAGATTTAGGTCCAGAGACACAGCTGGGGCGGGGGAACACATGCTTTGCGAGGAGAAGAATTGTTTCTATACCTGTTACCACACAAGACCACAAGCACTGCTGGGAACAGCCCCCCAAGCCAACAGGTGTGAGTCTCCACAAATAAATAGATGCATAAATAAATACATAAGAAATAAAACAGAATCCCTGAAGAGGTTGGGGGAAGGGACCCTTCTATGTTTCCCATTGTTTCAGCAGAAGAAAAAAAGGCAGGCATCTTTCTCTATATAGAACATCTGAGGCAATCTGATTGGTTGGTTGGTGCAATAAATCAGATGCCTGGGTTCTAGCCATTCAGACAACAAGGATGGGAATAGTCAAGTATATAAGCATGGGAGTTGCTGATGGACCTACTAGTGATGGTGCTACTACTGGAGAGAAATTGTGGCAGGAGAGATGCCAGGAGAGGATGCTGAAAGAAGCCCCTGGGACTCTGTCATGAATAGAGATTCAAACCATTTGGACCCTGCCATGAACAGAGGCTGCTTCTGACCTCCCATGTGCTGGGAACAAGAAACTGGAACACACAGGATAGTGGTGATCTGCAGGCTATTCTTACATACCCATGAAAACCCAGAACCCAAATCTCAGCCTCTGGAGCAGTCTTTGTGTCATTAACTCTCAGGGCTGAGGATGGGGCATGAGCATCAGCCTGTTCTGAAAAACTCAATGGGTGCTTTGATATATAGCTAAGATGTGGGAATGGTTGTAAGAGGAAAAGCACCCATATCTTGAGAGCCATTCCCCTCCCCAGTTTGCCAGACATGGGGAAAGCAGCACGAAACAGCATGTCTGACCCAGATCCCTTCCCAGCTCCATCAGCAATTTATGTCCTAAGGGATCTACCAGAGGCCTGCTCAATCCAGCCCATCCTGAACCCACTGAGCCTCCATTTCCCCAGCTACAATTTAAAAAATAAAGGGGGAGAGATTCTTGCTTTACTCTTGTCTCTCTCTTAGACTCAGACTCCACATACTTGGAACACTGCTTCTAGAAGCACAAAGGTTGTGTGTGCTGCCTTGAAAGTTGATCTACTTGCCTGGGAGGAAATGCCATGTTTACTTCCCAGAAGTAGCGAGTGCTGAGCCTGCCTAGACCTGGACAGGCAAAGGGTGTGAGTGAATTCCTCTAACAAATTGGCGCTCTGTGGTGGGCAAGGTGCTGGCTGATTTGTTATGCCACTAAAAATGAAGGAGACATAGCCTACTCCCCCCCAACACTGAGGTCAGACCAGGTGGCTGGGTCCAAAGCATGACAACAGCTGTCCAAGATCCCCCAATGCCACATGTTCTAATACCCGTGAGCTCCCTTCCTATCTGTTGGTAGAGGCCTTTGGATTGGTCCTCACATTGCCTTCTAATTAGATGTCTCTCAATTGGTTCCTTTGGTTTATTTGTTAAAAAAGATGTTACTCCATTGCCTCCTCATCTGGCTTTTTCCCCTCCCCTTGGGGGTGGGCTTTGTTTTATCCCAATAAAGGCTCCTCAGGCAGCCTGGAGAGGTGGTTGCCATCTTGGCTCATGGTTCCACATGGTGGAACTTGTGGATGAACAGCTTGCGGTGTGAGTTTCTGGCCTGTTAGTCCTTCCCGACTGTGTGTGGATTATTTCCTTCATCGGAATTGCTGCAGGACCTGCATCTCTTGTCCTACCCAGATTAGGTCATGGGGATCCCTCTTCCTCTCTGGAAATTGTGGAATGCATAACCTACCATTCAACATCTATCTACTCATCAGGCTGAAAATTTATTTCAGAAGAGCTAGTTTCAGGACAAGTATGAAAACGTCCAAGAGGGCATATTAGCCACAGACAGACAGACAGACAGACAGACAGACAGACATGACTTCTATCCACCTGTAGTCCCCATAGCCTGGGGCAGGCAGGCGACCTCTAAGAGAGGCCTTTGGGAGGAAAGAGTAAAGGGATCCCCAATGATCTCTGTCCTGGCAGAATTTAGAATCAGTCCAGTTTGATTCCCTTCTGAAGAGTACAACAAGCTGTACCGTTTCAGAGAACTTGAATGGGCTGTTCAGAGTCTTATCTAGCACTCTTGTGCCTTCTGTATTAAAGGCAATTGCCAGTTCCCTTTTCTGAAAGGAAAAAAAAAAAAAAACTCAACCACCCACTCCAGGAATGGTTTCAAAGCGGCTTCCATGCTCTGCTTGTAGGCTTTGCTTCTGGTTGTTTGCAGGGCCTACCTGCTCTCGTTCTTGCAATTCGCTTATAGAGATTGGACAAATAAATCAGGACTGAGCCAGTATCTTCCTCTCCCCTGAGAAATCGTGTGTGTGTGTGTGTGTGTGTGTGTGTGTGTGTGTGTGTGTGTGTGTGTGTTCTTTATTCCTGGAGGCACTATCAGGTTTTGATAAGGCAGTAACCAAAACTGTCTGACATCCCACACCCCACCAGGCCAGGTAGATGGAGAATCAGCTTCACAGAAAAGCAGGGGGGCAGGAGTGAATGCAGAGATTAGGGTGCAGGCTGATCCTCAGGCCCTGATGTGGAACCAATCACCAGCCCCAGTGCATGAGAAAAGTCTCTGGATTTCAGCCTCTGGATTTGCTTCCAGCAACAAAATACAAACAAGGTCTCTTCTGCCCTGTAGCTTCCAAGCCCCGAGGTTGGCCTGTCCAAATAAAGGCACCAGCCCCTGGGCCCAAAAGTCTGGAATGTTCTGGGTCCATCCAGAATTCCACCGGAAATACCAACTAGTTACATGGTGGCTTCAGTTAAATACCTAGGATTCATCCCCTTCTCCCAGGGCCAATTTTCTGATGGAAATGGGCCATTTCAATAAAGGTTTCATGAACAGAGCGATTTCCAGCTCGATATAAATGGGGATTCAAATGGCTGCTTCCCCCCCAACCCCTCAAGCCTTCTCCACACCATTGTTCCATGCAGTCCCAGACAGGATGGCGGGGAGCAGCACAGCCCATCAGACAAGCCCCGAAACCTGGAAACCAGCAAACAAACAAACAAACCCAAGCCCTGAGAAGAAACGCTCTGGCCCCACTGGTCCTGGGACACCTTTGTGTGAGCTGAGACACGATGACCTTCCAGACCACCTCAGAGCGGCCCTGGGTGTAGTTTCGGGGTGGGTAGGGCACGTAGATGGGGAGCCCCTGCAGAGAGAACAGTCCAGAGGTGCTTATTTCATGGAGCCTTGAGGCATGCAGCACTGAGTTTTAAGCCCAAAAGCTTCCATCTGAGCCGGAGCAAAAGCAAAGCGGGGACAGTGCTTGCCTTGCACCTGGCAGGTTCGATCCTTGGCCTCCCATAAGGTTTCCCAAACCTGCCAGGAGTGATTCCTGAGTGTAGAGCCAGGAGTAACCACTAAGTGCTGCCAGGTGTGGTCCAAAAACAACAAAGCAAAACAAAATACCAGCTTCCTTCTGTTCAAACCTGTTTCTCAGTCCAGGGCTTCCTGCTCTGTGCTAAGCCCCAATCCCCTTCATCCTCAAGGCACTTTCCAAGCTCTTTTGTGTAGGAGAATGGAGGTTGTCCAGAGAAGAAGGCAGATTCAAAATGGCACCCCATTGGTAGGTACCAAACACGAGTCTGCTTCCCAAACCTTTTGAGACACAGACAGGATAAATGAGGGCATAAGGGGCCAAGTGTACAAGATATGAAGGACAGACTCTTGACGGGTATCTGAATGCCTCCAACGGCACGGGACTCAGATCTGCTTCAACTACTAGGGGAGCAAAAATAAAGACTCAAGGAGAGCCAGGAGAGTAAGCTGTGTGGAGTGTGGTGTTCGGTACATGTCTGGGGTGGCGGTTGGTGCTGCTGGTTCTGTCATGTAGGAGCTTCATGGCCTTAGCTATGGGCTTGACTGTAGAGCTTTATCCGTGGATGGTCACTAAGAGCTACAATCACCAGCAAAGTAGCTGGTGGCTGCAATGTGGCCACCACAGAACGCACATTGCAAATACCTGGTGAGCAACATCGCAAATAATGCGAGGCCATCCCTTAAGAAAACCAGAACTCCAGGGGTGCTGAGCCCAGTCATCGACCCAGGATAGTGAGAACAAAGATTCAGGTCAAGGCCAAGGACCTGCTGGCCTGCAGAGCTCGAAGCAAAGCAGGGCAAGGCTGGGGAAGCATAGAAGTTGTGGAAATGACTCAAACTGAGTCTCTTGACTGCAACTCATCATAGGGCAGGTCAGCTGAGCTCTGAGCACCTTAAACCCTCCCTGAGGGCCAGGCTATCAGCTGGGACCCTGCCTGGGTCAGGGGCTCAAGTACCCACTCGGCCCTCCCAGAGCATAAATACCCCCCACAGCACTCACTTCCTCAGCACGGCGATCTCATTCTCGATGCTACTTTCTTTGCCCTTCAGCGCCTTTTTGGGGATGCACTTCACAGCAAATAGCTTTCCCGTCGCCTTCTCTTCAGCTAAGACCACTTCGGAGAATGCCCCGCTAGAAACAGAGAGAGCGAGAGAGAAAAAGAGAAGTGGTTAAGACTCTAAAGGAGGACTGAGGACACGCTCAGGGCTTTTCCAACTCCACAGCCCGGGTCAGAGCAGTCTCAGGGACAAGTGCCATCTCCACCCATGCCCGCATTACCATGACCTTGAAACCCTGCTGTCACCCCTTGGTGCAAGGAAACAAGGGCGCATATGTGCGCGCATGGACACATGCGGGTACAAAGACATGTATCTGCATACGAGCCATTCTGCAGGTAGTAGAGACTTGCAATCCTCAAGGATGCTCCCAGAAAAAGTTCCTTTCCAGGAGAATGGTGCCCCAGACCCCAGAAGATGGGATGATGGCACCCCGACCCCACCCAAGAGATAAGAGAGTCACATCAGAAGGTCAGGCGAGATTCTTCACAGGCTCTTTGTCCTCCGAAAATTCCAGAGCACTTGGCAAACATGTAATTAATTCTCATAGATAGGTAAGGATGTAATTACACTGAGTGGGTGCAGACGGAGCCGGGCTGGGTTAATTAATTGGTAGGTCAGGCAAGTTTGCTTGGAGCAGCTGCTGCTTTCTTGGACCAAACTCGAGCACACACATAATACACACACACACACACACACACACACACACACACACACGTTTTCCTGCTTCTTTCTTGGAATACACACATATACATACACACATTTTCCTGCTTTCTTGGAACACACACATATTTTCCTACTTCTTTCTTGGAACACACACACACACACACACATTTTCCTGCTTCTTTCTTCACACACATACACATGTTTTCCTGCTTCTTTCTTGGAACACACACACACACACACACACACACACACACACACACACACACACACGTTTTCCTGCCTGCAAATAGAAATTGCCGTTCACCAGGGCAGAGCCCCCAGACAGTGGCTCTGAGCAGGGTCTCAGGCTAGGACGGTTCCCCTCCACCTCTCTGCCTCTCTATGTGGGGTTACTAATTTGATTGCACGAAAGGTCCATGTCATGTTCCAGTGGGCCAGCAACCTCCCAATGCAGACCACAGAAAGCATGACCCACAGAACTTTTTGTCCCTCAGCATCCTGAGGGCAGGAACAACTGTCATTCACATCTCCCGGAGGGGCCACTGCTGGGACAAATGCTCCTGTGCTCAGAGAAACTGCTGGAAGGGCCAATGTGGTCCTGGGGCAGCCGCATTGTCCAGGGTTGGTCTAGGCCAAATGAGAGGCTCTCCCCAGTTCCACTCCCCATGGTCTCTGCACTTCTTCCCCGAAAGTGCGGCAAGGGCCTCAAGAGACCCTTAGACATGGCATGGCAGTATGGACACTATTTAGGCATTGCTCTATGCTGGGCCTGCACACGGGAGAGTCTCCACCATGCCAAGGGAAGCTTCTGGGCCAGCAGTAGAGCAAGGCCCTGCAGACACGGATCAGGGAGGCACCAGAGTTGGACAGCAGGACAGGGTCCTGCTCATCTGCAGTCTCTGCCAGAGTCCACAGAGACAGAGACAGAGACAGAGGAATGGGGATTGTCCAGCTGGGAGGGGGGCTGGAGTCCAATGTCCCATTTTGGGAAGATCACCAAGTTCTGAAGTTAGATCCTGGTGACAGTCACGCACAGTGGAAGTGTCCTTCAGGCAACGGAACTTGTGACTTCAAGTTGGCCACAAGGCAGAGAACTGACCACAGTGAAAATCCAATTTCAAAAATGGAAGCAACCTCAGCTGGGAGAGATCAGATGGGGGAGATGGGATCTGCTTCCTGCTCCTCCATCCTAGACACCCTAAAGCTGTGGATCCCAGTGTGCGGTGGATGCGGGGTTCACTTAACACTGACAAAGAGCCTGAAGCAAATCAAGGAGCCCTGTCCTGAACACATCAGAAGCTGCTGCCAACTCCATCTTTTTGCAGATGCAAAAGGGGAGAAATAACACAGGTCCCTGGAGACCTCCAGTTGCTGGGCCTCCACTTAGCCAAACGGCAGCGGGCACTGCCCTTCCCGCCACTCTCCTAACAAATCTGAGCCTGCTCGAAGCACCACAGATGAGCCAACATTGTCACTGTCCCTAAAACAAAGGGGAATCACTTGAAGACACTTCCCCTGTTCCAGGAAAGAGAATTAAAAACATCAGAGGCAGAAACTCATGAATGAAGAGTCTGGCTACTTTTATCTAATTACTCTGCAAAGTGGGGATAAAAGGGAATGGGGAGGGAAAGGAGGTGGGGAGGAGAAGGAAGAGGGGGTATCTAGAGGCCTGGGGGCCTAGAGCCAATAAACAAGCAAAACAACAGTCCAGGGAAGGCTGGGATGGCGTCTGAGCTTTGAAAATGCAAAATGAACCCATTTCTCCTCACTGGCCTGCCAGAGGCCTCTTCCTGAAGCACTTGGCTGCCCTCCCACAGGGTAGTGCCCAAGAGCTAAACCAGAAACTTCTGCTGCTGTTCTGTGGGTCTTTGCTTGGTCTCCACGACCCCAGAATGAGCCCCAAACTCTCATTCAGGGTCTAAGAATTCTCTACTTCCTGCCTCCTTCCCCACCGCCCTCACTCTCCTTCTGCATTTCCAGGGAGCTCCCCTGTCCTCCTCAGTCCTCCCTTCATTATGCTTCCACAAACCCTTCCACCTAGAGGCAGCCCACACAGGTTTTCAGAGCAGGCAGGGCGAGCGCACCCCTAAATTTCTCCCCCCCCACTCTCTCTCTCTCTCTCTCTCTCTCTCTCTCTCTCTCTCTCTCTCTCTCTCTCTCTCTCTCTCTCACACACACACACACACACACAACACACACACACACACACACCTGCCCAATCCCAAACACACCCAACCTTCCTCTACACCTCTGGCCTTCAGCCAAGCCCTGCACCCCCCCCCCTGAAGGCCATTTCCAGTTCTTTCTGTGTGGCAAACTGCCATTTCTACTTCAAAGGACCCAGCGGGCAGGATACCAGGACACGCCTTAGACATACGGGAGTTGGTCCCAGAGCAGGACTAAGGAGCACTGCTTGCTACCAAGGTGGTCGGTCGTGGGGCTCAAAGAGGTGCAGTGGGCACAGCCCAATCAGCCACTGCACATGGAGCTGGCACACTTTCCTCCGAGGGAAACCTCCACCTGTATCAGCAAAGCGCACTCCAGTGGGGTATAATCTGAGAAAATGGGGTGTGTCCGGGCAGGGAGGCAGGTCCAACCTGGGCCCCTACTAGCCATAGCAAGGGCCTGGTCCCAGTTTACATGCCTGCCTTATGCCATGAGAGCTCCTGCCCTCCTGCCTTGGGCAGGAGCCAATAGGGACTACGTCTAGAGCCAGCCTAGTGTATACACTGATTCCTTTGTATGGAGTTGGGATGATCAGCAAACACCAGGGTTTTCTTCTGATTCCTGTCTTTTTTTTTTTTTTTTTTTGGTTTTTGGTTTTTGGTTTTTGGGCCACACCAAATAAAGCTCAGGGTCACTCCTGATTCTGCACTCAGGAATCACTCCTGGCAGGCTTGGGGATCTTATGGGATGTTTGTGGTTGAATCCAGGTGGGCCATGTTCAAGGCAAGCACCACCCCACTGTGTGGTCGCTTGGACCCACTCCTCTGGCGCCTCTAGCCCCCACATTCCTCTGTGCTTTGTATCTTTGCTCTGTGACCTTCCTTCCAGAGTTGGATCAACCCACTCCTCCTCTTTTCTAACGTTCTTCTTGGCTCCCCTGCCAAGTGAAAAAGAAGCTCCTTTGAGGAGACTCCTGAAACTGCAAAATCTACAGCTAGGACTGGAGTACAATGGATCAGGTATTTGCCTTGCATAGGGCCGACCTGAGTTTGATCCCTGGCATTACATACAATCAATCCCTTAGCTGCCAGGAATGACCTCTAAAGTGCAGAGCCAGGAGTAACCTGTAAGTACTACCAGATGTGGGCTACACCCCAAAAATAATTCATTGCTTTCCTGATACATATGTACTTAGTGTCTCAAAGTCAAATTTAACAATTGAGCATGTAAATGATCACTGTTTTGTCCCGGTAAAAAATTGGTAAGAACATATAATTTGTCAGTTTTGGATAGACTTTTCCACAAACTCTCACCCTAGTGAAATAAATCTGATGTGGTAGGAATAAGGAAAGAACAGGTTTTTAGGTAGATGAAAGCATGTTAGAAAACCCATAATCTTCACAGGAATCAAAGAGGCCGTGTTGAGATTTGCACTTTTTCAGGTTGTGACAAGTTGTTTATTTGATTTCTGAAAGGAACCGATTATTCTATTAAAAAAAAGAACCCACACACATCCTGTTTCTATCTAAATGAGATCTCTCTTTACAAAATTATGGGAAAAGTTCAAACAGAAAGTTGTTCTGGAAAATGCTAAATATTTTCTGCTTCTGCAGATACACCATCGAAGTTGAAAAAAAAAAAGAGTCCTTCTCTCTCCTCCTTTTTTCTTCTACATTTCAAAGAAAAGCCAATTACTGGAGGAAGTTTACCCTGGGTACAAGTAAGCTCTGGAGGAAGTACCTAGTTTTCTTCGAGCTATATCCCCAAGTCAGAGGTAAATGTTACCATCTCTAAGGTCCAAAGAATTTCAGATCAGTAATTTCACTTTTCGCTTCAGAAAGGAGCTATAGCACAATGAAGAAAGCATTTGTCCTGCATAAATCCAGCCCAGGTTCAATTTCAGGCATCCCATATAGGTCCCCCAGGTAACTGCCAGGCATGATCCTTGAGTGCAGATCCAGGAGTAAGCCCTGAGTATTACTAGGTGTGGCCCCAAAACAAATACACAGAAATGATGATTGTGGAAGAGACAGCTTGTTCCACATTTTCAGCACTTAGAAGGTCAAGAAGCTGCTGGTTCTGGAAAGGTTTCCTTTGCTGGGCCCTTTCCCTAGAGCAGAGTTCTCTGAGAGCCAGCCAACTATGACCCATAATCCCATCAGGCCAACAGGAGGGCGGGACAAGACGTGGGTCTGTCTGATTCCCCTGCACCAGCTGATGGACCCTGAGCCCAGGGGATGCCTGAAGGAAAACAGACATCAAGGACTTGGTGAACCATATAGACATTCACCGTCCAGCAGTGATGAAAACTCAGCCTTGCAGAGCCTCCTATGCCCAGGCCTGTCACTCCACATTGTGGAGAACTAAGATCTCACCACCCTTGAGAGATACCTGCTCCCACTGCCCTTTCCTGATTACCAAGAAGGCAGAAGGCAGGCAACAGAATCTAGGGTGTCTGCTCTGCCAATTTCTCACCCTCTTCTAAACATTGTTAAGAATTAATATTGGAGGGCTGAAGAGATAGCACAGCGATAGGGCATTTGCCTTGCATATCACTGACCCGACAGACCCAGACTCCAACCCTGGATCCCAAATGATCCTTCGAGCCTGCCCAGAGCGATTTCTGAGCGCAGAGCAAGGAATAACCCCTGAGCACCACTGGGTGTGGCACAAAAATCAATCAAACAAACAAACAAATAACATTGGAGCAGATCAAAGAAGCCTAGGGAAGTTGGGGCCAAGGGCAGGTCACTGACAATTAAAGTCACAAGAAGGACAATTATTGTTCCACAATCCTGGGGTCTGCTCAGGCCACACACCCTCCACTGTCCTCACTGACCCGACCCAGATTTTTTGTTTGTTTGATTGGTTTTGGTTTATGAGCCACACCCAATGGAGTTACTCTTGGCTCTATGCTCAGGAGTTACTCCTGGCAGGCTTGGGGGACCATATGGGATACCAGGGATTAAAGCTGAGTCAGCTATGTGCAAAGCAAATGCCCTCTCCACTATGCTATCACTCCAGCCCCAACCCCAGCCCTAGTCAACGATTCTCAACTCAGGATGGTCCCACTACACCAGTGCTTCTCAAATAGTGGAGCACGCCCCCCATGGGGTCGAGAGGCTCCGTAAAGGGGGGGCATGCTTGACCTCGGCAAATACTGTCATAACAAGCTAAGCCCCATGTTTGTGTCTCTGTATGTCTCTGGAACTGAGAGTTGCTGTGCCCTGCTTCAAACCCCGCTTCAAAAAGCTATGCATTGCAAAACGTGCTCATTGTAGCCATTCATCCAGACATCACCTCTAATTGAAAATCAGCTCAGGGCCCGGAGAGATAGCACAGCAGCGTTTGCCTTGCAAGCAGCCGATCCAAGACCAAAGGTGGTTGGTTCAAATCCCGGTGTCCTGCCAGGAGCTATTTCTGAGCAGACAGCCAGGAGTAACCCCTGAGCACCACCGGGTGTGGCCCAAAAACAAAAACAAAAACAAAAAAAATCAGCTCAAATTATTTTATATATTTTTGTTTTGCAGGTTAAAGTTTGTTTCTAATAAAGATACTATTTACAGTCACGTGGGGGGACATGAAAAATGTTTTCTTCTTCTAGGAGGGCATGACAGAAATCTCTCTCCTCTCTCTCTCTCTCTCTCTCTCTCTCTCTCTCTCTCTCTCTCTCTCTCTCTCTCTCTCTCTCTCTCTCTCTCTCTCTCTCTCTCTCTCTCTCTCTCTCTCTCTCTCTCTCTCTCTCTCTCTCTCTCTCTCTCTCTCTCTCTCTCTCTCTCTCTCTCTCTCTCTCTCTCTCTCTCTCTCTCTCTCTCTCTCTCTCTCTCTCTCTCTCTCTCTCTCTCTCAGCTGGAGCAGCCCAGAGTTAAATCTAGGGCTTCCCCTCTTCACGCCCCCACTTTCAGTCCACACACCTCCCACTGATTGAGTTACTCATGCCCTGCATAGGCCCAGGCTTTGAGAAGGCCGTTACCCCCAGGATGCAGCTGTTAATTAAAATGTCCTTTTCCACCCAGCACACGTACTCCCCGGGGCCAGGCGGGAACAATGCAGTGGGCCAGAAAGAGAGGAGGATAAATGAAAAAATGAAGATGAAGATGATGCCACATGTGGTTCAGATCATCGAAGAGGCAGTTGCCAGTATAACTATGTCCCTGGCAAGAAGCGATTATTGTCTTAAATAAATTCTATAGCTGAACCATGGTGAGACACACAGTGGCAAAGTTGTTTATGATTTTCAGTCATTCAGTATCCAAAACCCTTCACCAGGGTACATTTCCTATCACCAATGTTCTCCATTTCCCTCCCACCCTCCCCACTGGCCTGTCCTCTGCCTGCCTATGGGATAGACAAATCCCCCACCCCCATTTTCTTTCCTTTTAGACATCATAGTTTGCAATATTATTACTGAAGCGATAGCATGCCTATCACTTTCCCTCCTTTCAGTACCCAGTTCTTGTTCAGAGTGATCATTTCCAACTCTCATGATCACAGTGGTCCCTTCTCTGTTCTTTTATTTTATTTTTTATTTTTTATTTTTTGATTACAAAAAGGCCTCACCCCAGAAGTTTATTGGCATAAGATAGACTCTGGGTTCCAGGCATACCAGTCTATCTAACTGCAGGTCCCGGTGAAACTTTTTCACACTTTAGCCATAGTTGGTATCAGACTTTTATATTTAAAGACTCTGGATTCTGTGCATTTCTTTCGTCGATGTCAGGCTGATATGGAGCATCCTCTAGTTTCAGCATATCGTTAAATGCAGAGCGATCTGCCCTGCATGCAGACTGTTGCTGAGTCGTCTGGGTGTTGGGAGTACTCTTTGGAGTATGTCAATGCCAAAGCAGTGGTAGGTCTTCTCTGGTAGAGGCTTGGATCCAGAAAACAAGAGGGACGGCTTTCCTGGCATGTGCACTCTGCTGGGTCCAACTGCGAGCTCCCTCTCCAGTTTGAAAACTGAAAGGGAGGGGTTTCCCTCCTCCGCCCGCCTCCCAGGGCCCAAGTGCCAGGGCCAGCCATGAAGACCCACCTGGCGTAGGGGGTCCCAGTCTCCTGGACCAAGTGTTCAGTCCAGGAGATCTGTGGCCCGCTGTCTGACCAGCGACCCTAACATACCAGAAAACAAGAGGGACGGCTTTCCTGGCATGTGCGCTCCTCCCTTCTCTGTTCTAACTCCATCCCCCGCTCCGTGTAACAAGCTTCCTATTGTGGACTGGTCCTCCTGGCCCTCATCTCTATTTATTTGTTTGTTTTGTTTTGTTTTGGTTTGGTTTTTGGTTTTTGGGCTACACCCATCGGCGGCACTCAGGGGTTATTCCTGGCTCTGTACTCAGAAATCGCTTCTGTCTTGGGGGACCATGTGGTATGCAGGGGATCGATCCCATATATATCCTGGGTCAGTCAAGTGCAACACATCCTTGGTCAGTCAAGTGCAACACAAACACCCTACTGCTGTGCTATCGCTCCAGCCCAGCCTCATCTCTATGGTCTCTGGATATTATTACCAAACTGCCTTTATTTTAAAAAATAACCCATAATGGAAGCAATTCTTTTTCATTGGTGGCGATGACTTTTGTTTCTGCAATTAGCCTCCTTTTCTCACTGGACTCACAGTTCCCAAAGACAAAGACTGTCCCCAGCTCCCCTTGCCCGTGACAGAGAAACAAAATTGAGCAGACACCCAATTCCCCTGTTCTGCAAGCAGAAATAAAAACATGAGCAAAAGCTCTAGGAAACCTGCATTTTAAGAAAGGAGGTGAGGGGCCAGAGCAATTGCAGAGTTAGGGCAAAGTTTGCCTTGCACGAAGTCAACCCTGGACGAACCCAGGTTCGATTCCCAGCATCCCGTATGACCCCTGAGGCTTCCAGGAGCGACTTCTGAGCACAGAGCCAGGAGTAACCCCTGAATGCTGCTGAGTATGTCTTCCCCCCAAAAAAAACCAAAACAAACCAAAAAAGAAATGGAGGTGAATGAATTCCCAGTAAGTGAGGAATGGTATCATCATGTCATTGGCACTATTTTACAACGAAATGAAAAAACAGTGTGAATTATCTATGAGTATGCACAGGGAGGCCACACCCTAACTTTTCTGAGCTCGTATAAGGACCCCAAATGAGAGGAGGAAGGAAGAAAACAACCATTCCTGTCATCGTTCAGCACCAGATTCTCCGGCAGGGCGAGGATGAGACCTGGATGAGTTCACTAACGAGAGTAGATCTTGAAGTAGTCAAGGGAGGGAAACACAGATCGTGTCTTTATGAAGGAAGCCCCAGGATTGGTTTCATCTGTGTCCTGAAGGATTGCAAGAAAGGGGGATGCTAGCAGCCATTGCTGGCAATGAGGACGGAAGGCGCAATGAAAGGGCTTTGCAGAGCTGAGACCATGATGTGGTACCAACCAGCTTGCAAGAGTCTTGCATGATGTCGGTTTTGTTTTTGTTTTTTTAAAGAACTCGCTCGAGATAAGACCTGTCTCTGAAGGGTGCTTGGTAGAGTGAGGGGTGAGGCATCCCCCGATTCAAAGAATCTCACAACCAGACCCACAAAATCAGCAGGGTCTGTGTGGAAAAGCACACATCAGCCAGCTTGCATTCGACTGTGAAAAGTCCAGTGAGGAGAATTTAGCCTGTGTGAACCAGCTGATCTACATCAGCAAAATGAGTGAACGGGAGGGAGAAAGTGTGGATTGTGTTTACTCTGTGTGTGTGTGTGTGTGTGTGTGTGTGTGTGTGTGTGTGTGTGTGTGTGTGTGTGTGTGTGGCACATCTGGTGGTGCTGGGGATCAAACCTGGGCCTCCAGCCTGCAAAGCATATGTTCCAACCTATGCTCTATATGCCAACCCCAGTGATTTTCTGTTGAAAGCCTAAACAACAAAGAAGAGGAAAAATAAGAGGCAAGGCAGTCTATCGCATTAATTATAAATAGGAAAAATTGAAAACGACAGGGAAGCATCTCTGTCTGCCAGATCAGTGTGGCTGATACAAACGCTCATGGATGAAAACGAATCAAACTAACACCACCTACAGGAAGTAATCCTGGGAATGCAGCACTGTTAAGACCACCATCCTTTGTCAATGGGAATCTATAGAGAAGCAACTCCTTGGACTACTAGAACTTCTTTGAGAAAGTTCACCCTGTACCCACATTTCACCCAGCAATACTCTGCCATGAATTTTCCCAAGATAAATAAAAACACCCACTGGCCAGTAGACTAGGTGCAAATGTTCCTTCATAATCACTCAACAGGGATGGACTCCAGAGACACTTGGGCAGCTGAAGGGCTCCCACACTGGTGGATGCATCCCCGAAGGGCAGGGAGCAGGGCACGAAAAGGCAGCAAAGAACAAAGCAGGAGTGACAAGGGTGAGTCTCGAATCTACCGTACCCAGAAAAGCCCATGATATACACAGCATGATCTGTCTCTACTACATACCAGCCAAGATCCACTGCAGGAAAGGGAAGTGAGTGCAGGGAAAGGGAAGTGGGAAGTGAGTGCAGGGAAAGGGAAGTGGGAAGTGAGTGCAGGAAGATGAGTGAAAAGCCTGGAGTGCGCAAAGAGCGCGCTTCTGACCTCATGGAAGGAAGCACAGCGGCTGTTGGAGAGGAGGCAGCAAACACTCAAGAACGGGTCCCAGCCAGGCCAGGCCCCCCAATAGAGTTGGCACTTCATCAAGGCCAATGGGAGAGTGATCTCACTTCTGCCTGTTAGCTGACAAGCCAGCTTGGCCCAGTGCCGGGACCAGTCAAGTGCCCTTTGGCAAGACCGTGCCAGGGAGCAAACGGAACCAATTTGTTCCCAAAACATCATGAATAATGCAGACTTAGGAGGAAGTCTGGGCAGGGTGCTGGCTGAACTCCCGCCTGATTCTCCCACGTGATTTGGGATATGTAGCCCTTTTCCTGCGCCCCACTTCGCAGGCTGTGGTGAGGTTGGTGTCCTGATGGACTATTTCTTTACCAGCAAGAGTTTCAATGATTGAACAGGGATGGTGGCTTGTAATGCAGCTGTCTCTCACACAGGAGAGCCGGGTTCAGGCCTATCTCTGTATGAGGAAGAGAAGAAGAAAGAGAGGAAGAAAGAGGGAGAAAGGAAGGAAGGGAGGGAGTGAAGAATGGAGGAAGGAGGAAGGAAAAGAGAAAGAAAAAGGGAGTGGAAAAGAAAGAAATGAGGACCAATTTCTTATTAATTGACATAAACACTATAAGTCCCTTCCAAGTTTACCTAAACAAGTAGGAAACTCGTTAAGCTATGAGGAATAGTGGCACAAGAGATAGGGCATTTGCCTTGCACGAGCTAGCCTAGGATGGACTGATGTTTGCTTCCCCGGCGCCCCATATGGTCCCCCAAGCCAGGAGCAATTTCTGAGCGCATAGCCAGGAATGACTCCCTGAATGTCACAGGTGTAGCCCAAAAACCCAGAAAAAGCTACGAGGAGCCTGTGACATCTAAGCAGCAGGTGAACCCTGGGTTATTTAGGGGCTGACAATTCACATTTCCTGAAACCACTCCACATCTCCTCCTGAGAGCAGTCAGTAAATACCACTCACGATTAGTAATATGCGCATCAGCAGAACTTCGGCCTTTCCATCTGGAATCCCAAAGCCTCATCCACATATCCAGGGACACTGTTCTGCTGAGGCCAAGGGCAGTCATGTAAGAATCAAGCCCAACCGTGTCACTGTGGTCTGGGAGACCATGTATGTGCGCACTCACTTGGGCATATGTGTCTGTGTCTGTGTGTCAATGCAGCAAATTAACTCAGAGTGAGCGGCTTCTGGCCAAGTAGTTTGTACCAGAAGATTGCGGTGGGAAGGCCCCTTGGCCCAGCAGTCTTTAGGACGAGCCTCAGGCCCTGCCCTCGGGAGGCCCACGAACACTTACACGTCCCCAACAGCCACTTGGACACTGTGGGGTACAAGGGGAGCCACAGCTAAAGCACCTACAGGGGCACACACAGAGGCACAAAGGATATGCACAAACATATAGGCACACACATATAGATAGGCATGTACAGAAATAACATACATGTAGGAACACATAACAAGGACACACACATATACCTACGTGCAGGGCAATTACATACACATGTGTGCGTGCATAGGAGCGTAGCAACACAGCCCAGCAGGGCTCCCCCTTATCTATCCTCAGCCCCAGGCCACCCTGTTCCAGGCCCCACAGCCTGAACATCCTCTCAGCAAGGACACACCAATAAATAACAATGACAAAAAACCACATGGCCGGTCACTCCCTCCCTAGCAGTCCTGGCAGCTCGTGGCAGAGAAGGAAGGAGGCAGGACCCACCAGGACGCTCCCTTCCAGCCCACCCGGCCACACAGTTCTGACTGTTCTGAGGCACTATGTGGGGTCTGCTCAGGACAAGCAAACAGCCAGACTAGAGCCAAGGGACCAAGAGTCAAGAGCAGAGCATGTTGGTCGGCGTGTTTGCCTTGCTTCCCGCTGACTCCCGCACCTGCCCCAGTTTCCCCTGGGAACCTGACAGACTGTGTACACGAGCTCTGGAGTCCTCACAACCAGTGTCCTGGGTACCCAGGAAGAGTTCCAAGCTCCAAGAGCCCTAGGAAGGAGCAACCGGTGAAAGCAGAAGCTTGCACCCAGGTGGGTGTGCCCCACAGTTGGCAGGCTGGTTCTATGTGGGTGTAGGTGATAGGGATGAAGAGAGGGAGAGAGGACTGCTGTGATCTAACCTGGTCTCCCAAAAGCAGAGCAAAACAAAACAGAGCAGTTAGTCCAGGGGTCATCAAACTTTTTAAACAGGGGGCCAGTTCACTGTCCTTCAGACTGTTGGAGGGCCAGATTATAGTAAAAACAAAAATTATGAACAAATTTCTATGCACACTGCATATATCTTATTTAGAAGTGAAGAAACAAAATGGGAATAAATACAATATGTGGCCCGCAGGCCGTAGTTTGAGGACCATTGATTAGACCCTCAGCCTCTGTCTGCAGGGCAGGTGGTTGGTAGGGAGAGAGGATCAGGGCACCATCTGAGTCAAGGCCACACACAGTGTGGAAGGAATTGGGGTTAGGGAAACTCCAGCTTCAACATTTGGGTCTCCACTGCATTCGACAACCACTGTGCAAGGAGAGTTGGAATGATCACTCTGGACAAGAACTGGGTGCTGAAAGGAGATAATGGGATATGCAGGATTCCCCTTTAGGAACAATACTGCAAACCACAGAGTCTAAAGGCAAAAGAAGGGGGAGAGGGAAAAGGAGAGAGAGAGACACACAGAGAGAGAGAGAGAGAGAGAGAGAGAGAGAGAGAGAGAGAATATGTCTGCCGCCACATAAGTAGGCAGGGGAGAAGTCAGGGGTGGGTGGGAGGGAAACTGGGAACATCTATGGCGGGCAATGTGCCCTGGTGAAGGATGTTGGACACTGTAGGACTGAGACTCAATCATGAACAACTTAGTAACTGTATTTCACAATGATTCAATTAAAACAATATTTTAAAAAATAAAAAAGCATCTGTTTTGGAAGGCAAGGCTGCCCTTGGCTCTGGCTCACTAGAATTTTCTGCCTGTGATAAGATCTTCCCCAACCCCACCCCCAGCCATGCTGGATGCCAGGTGCCACTGTGTCACTCCCACGGGGCCTGTGACGCTCTCGGCCCAGGCCCAGGCAGTCTCTGCATCTCGGGTCTAAACCATTACAGACAAACACTTGGCTGCCCGAGCAGAGATGGAGCCTGAGTCAGCCCACAGTCCCAGAAACACACACACAGAGACACATATGTACACATAAGATATTCTAGAATAGTCTTCCACCCCATGTGTCCTCCACAGCCCAAACCACACATACCCGGGGCTCCTGGTCTTGCCTTGATGTCACCAGATGACCTGATTACACCAGGTTAAACACCTAGAAATGGTTCTGAGTTCATTTCCTCAACAACTCTCGCAATGCATTTAACGTCACAGGCAGTCTCTGAGGTGGAAAAACCCCATTTCCAGCCAGTCCACTGATGGGGGAGCAGTATGACGTGTGCTGACTCGGCCCCGGCAGGCCTGGCGAGCTGTGACTCCCCAAACCATGTCTTCCAGTGGGGTGTAAGGCCCAGGGGTGTATCTAAATTCTGCTGTGGGGCCAGTGTCAGGAAAACTGCCAGCTCGGGAGTGTCTGCTGGTTTGGTTTCTCCTCAGAAGGCAGGAAAGGCATGAAATATGTATGTGGTATAGATTGTGGGCAGCGAGGCCACATGGAAGTGCTTCTGAAGGAGAGAGCCAGGTTCCTGGTACTGAACCCAGAGCCAGGTCGCCCAGGAGTCACCTCAGATGGGCCTGATGGCCTGGCTCGAAGCATCGAGTCTGATAAGAGTGACCAGGGCAGGGCTGCCACCTGGGAACTCAGGCCTACAGTGCTCAGCAGTGAATCCCTTAAATGAGGAGAGGGTGACAGGCCTCAAAGGCAGCACATTTCCTGCACACAGAACTCTGACACCCCAAATAGCCTGTCCAACCACCGAGTGCCAAGGTTGAAGTGTCACCTCTGGGACTGTTGTCTGCGTGGTTAGACTGGGGCATAAGTAGGTGTGAGCCAGAGATAAAGGCTGAGGAAGGAGAGATCAGAGAGATCGGTCCTAAGGACAATGCCAGCAAAGGGGAGACAGGCCTGGAGAGCATGCCAACACATGGGGGCATGTGGCTTGGAAGTCACCGTCCACCCAGCTTCTGGTCTGGGAGGCTTGTGGTCTTGGGTGCGGATGGGCAGCTGTGGGGAGAGTTCTAAGCATTGCCAATGACATGGAAATCTGGGCCAGCCTTGGACTGCAGGCTGCTAGCAAGGCCTCCTGTCCTAGGGGGAATGACCCCCAGAGAGTCAACGTAGGCTCTGGGGTCCTGCTGATCTCCCTAAAGGTTGGGGGACCCACACACCCACATGTGTGGCTCAGGGGTTCCTCCTAGCTCTCTCTCTATTCAGAAGTCTCTCCTAGCGGTACTGGAGGACCATATGGGATCCTGGAGATCAAACTTGGGTTGGCCTCATGCAAGACAAGTGCTATCGCTTCAGCCCTTTGTTTTTCATTTAAAGGAACTGACATCTTTGGGGGACGATAGCCTTAAAGGGTCCTCAGGGAGGCCAACAGTTCATCTCCCTGATGGGTAAAAAAAATATAGCATTAGGGACATTCACAGCTACAGCCACACACTTTGTTCCAGCTACTCTGATGTTCATGGGGCCCTTTCCAGGGATGGGGTGAACATGGGATAGCTGTGGCCACTCCAAGGCATAGCCAGACAGTGCTCGGAAGGACCCGTCCCCATGTGGGGGCCCTGGGCCAGACCGTGTCTGTCTCCTGCTGAGCTCGAGATGATAGGTCCTGGAGGATCAGAGGGAGTTGAGGCCAGTTTCCAGTCTGGCCACTCATATCAGTAGCTCAAGTGCTATTGGTCCTAGCATGGTGTGGAGTTGAGGGACTCAAGCAAGAATGAGGCTTCGAGCTTGGCCTCTTGGGGTGGTGTAACTCACAAGTAGGCAGCGAGGGAGCTCATCTGAGGCCTCCGTGCTCTTAAATGAATTATTGGAAATTCAAAGTTTCCAAATAGAATCAGGAAGAAACTCGTCACAGGGGCCAGGCCAATTGACCAGGTTAATCCTGTGACCCTACCACGGTGAAATCAGTTCCTGTCTCTGTCCAGCAGATACAACAGTGGAAACCTCCGCTGCTCCTCTGTCTCTCAAGCCACTGCTAGATCACCCTTTAGAACACCTAGTCTACTCAGGACCCTAATGGCTGATAGGAACTGTGATTGGGCTAGCAGGTTCACCTGGTTCTGTGGAGAAACAGAACTCAGAATGATCCAAAGTAGACATACCCAGTCCCAGAGGCCCCCAAGCCAAGTACTGCAGGGCATGGAGAGACCAGACTAGGACAAAAGGCTGGTTCCTTCCCAAGCAGGGTTAGAGAGAGAGGAGAAAAATGCCTGACCCCAAGGCAGGCAGGGGAGAGAACAAGTGGGAAGGGGGGGGTAGGAAAGTGGGGACATTGGTGGAGGGGAATGTAAATATGCATTGGTGAAAGGTATTGAACATTGTATGACTGAAACTCGATCATGAGCAATGTTGTAAGTAGGGTCCAGAGTGGTAGCACAGTGGTAGGGCGTTTGCCTTGTACATGGCTGACCCAGGGTGGAAGCAGGTTTGATCCCTGGCATCCTATATGGTCCCCAAATTAGGAGCAATTTCTGAGTGCAGAACCAGGAGTAACCCCTAAGCACCATTGGGTGTGGCTCAAAACATAAATAACAATAATAATAATAATTTAAAATATACTTTGACTTTGTATAAAATAAACATAATTTAAATTTAAAAGAAATAATTAAAAATAAAAGTCAGGGCCCGAAGGCTGAGCGCACTGGAGTCCTGGTCCCATCCATGGCTTTGTGCAGTGCCCCGGGCACTACCAGGACTAACCCTAGTCACGTGACCCAAATTGGAGTAGCTTTGGTTTCAGGTAGCCCAAGACCCTCCTGGCTGCTGGGGCCTGGTGTAAGCTGTGCTGTACTGACTCCAAAAGCCTTGCAGACTGGCATGGGCTCCCACTGGCACTGGGAGTGAAGCCTTACTCTTTGCCCAGTCTCCTTGGGAATGGGTCAGTACCCAGCTCCATCCGGGGACCCCAAGAGTAACTCAGATATGGAGTCCCTGCTGCAGGTTTCACTGCATTCCCAAGGCAGTCAGAGCAGCCAGGAGGATACAGAACCTACCAGAGTCCTCCTTGTCTGTCCAGCCCTGCGGACAGCTGGAGGCCCCTGATCCCTCAATCCTCTTCCTCCCATTTGCTCATCCTCAACACAATAATCAGCTTCACTCACTCATCCCTGCTAAAAATACACCTGCTACTGGGCCACACACTATTCGGGCCTAACTGGTCCATATGACTGACACGGGTTATTCAGGCCTGGCTTGGCCACACTTACTCACACGGGTTATTCCAGCGCCCTGGCAGGCTTCCTTAGCCAACCCAGAAGGGCGTACAAGAGGGAAAGAACTTGCTTTGCATGTGGTGGTGTTGGCAAACCCTGGTGTGACCACCAGCACCACATGTGGTCCCCTGCACACCACTAGGTGTAGCCCCAAACCCAAACGCCCCTCTAGAGAAGAAAGATCTCAACAGTGAGCAAAGGAAACATGCAAAATCCCCTGTGTGTGCTGTGAGAAGGGACCCTGACTCCTCTGTGCTGAGGATGCAAATCTGACATGGAAACCCCAGGGGAGAGGAAGGAGCTCTAGGAGCTGCACTGGGGTGGGGTAGAACCTCCAGGCTGCCCCACAGCCTTCCAGGGACAGAGCTGGGTGTGCTGTGTGAGCTGATTTCAGAGGCTTCATCCCTGCAGTCTTCCCCTGCTTCCTGGCCTCTCTCTTCTCACAAGTTTATACATCTTCTTCTCCCAGGGGCCCCTGACTGGGAGCCACCGATTCTGTCACATGTGTAGCATCAAGTGCAAGTTTGCAAAGAGCTGACCAGTTCTCCTCTCTAAAGTGTGCTCAAATTCAGCCGTAAACATATGTAACCACATGTATATACACATCCATGGACATCTCTACAGCTGGGATTTTCCCAGCTCGAATTCTATGAATAAATGTCCACTCTGCACCCCAGTTCATCAAAGAAGGCACAAAAGGAACCCTTTCTCCAAACTGCTCACAAACAGGAAGTAGGAGTCACTAATGCAGGAAGATAGCTTCTGGTCCATACCCTCAAACTCAGGCCTTCTAGGAGGGAAGAAAGTCTGGAAAATGCAGCAGGTTTCAAAGCAAGAACTTAATTGAGTGTCCATAGCCTTTGCCCAGAAGCCTGGTTCACAGAAGCCAAAAAGTGGGGGGCACTCCATTTCCAGTGCAGTGGGACAGTTACTTGGCTTTGAAAGAGGAACCCTGAGATCACGTGACCAGTGAAGGAAGGCAGACAGGGTGGGATCCGGAGACCCCATATTTCAGAAGCATCTAAAAAAGGCAGATAGGGTTTTCTGGGGAGAGAAGAGAAGGGAGTTGGGGGAGTCTGATGTGGGGAGGATGGTGGAGTTTCCAGTTTAGAAGGTAAAATGTGGGCCCAGAGAGATAGCACAGCGGCGTTTGCCTTACAAGCAGCTGACCCAGGAGCTAAGGTGGTTGGTTCGAATCCCGGTGTCCCATATGGTCCCCCGTGCCTGCCAGGAGCTATTTCTGAGCAGACAGCCAGGAGTAACCCCTGAGCAGTGCCAGGTGTGGCCCAAAAAGAAAAAAAAAGAAAAAAAAAAAAGAAGGTAAAATGCATTGAAGATGCTGAGGAAGGTGCTAGGACCATTCACTGTACCTTACCACTTTCCAACTAAACTGGACAGTCATATAAACTATGACATTGAAGTGATGACATTTTATAACCATTTACTTTAAATAGTAAAATTAAAAAAAAGAAATAGCCAAATTGTGGAAGGGGGGGGCCTATTGGGAACACTGTGTCATACTAGCCAGAAGCTTCCTCTCCCTGACTCCCTGAACTATTCCCCCAACCCCCAAACTCTATTCTGGAGATTTTCAGCCTCCAGTGAGGCCTTGAAGTAGAAAGTAGACCAAAGGGATTAAGAAAAAGTAATAAAAACAACACACATGGGGCTGGAGAGATAGCATGGAGGTAAGGTCGGTGGTTCAAATCCTGGCATCCCATATGGTCCCCCGAGCCTGCCAGGAACGATTTCTGAGCATAGAGCCAGGAGTAACCCCTGAGCACTGCTGGGTGTGACCCAAAAACCAAAACAGCAACAACAACAACAATAACAACAACAACAACAACACACAATTCCTTTTCTTATAAAGCAAAATGCCTCCTATTGTATCAACATGTGTAGCATTTAATTCAAATATTAAGCTCACTGGTGGACACCAGTTCCCACAAAGGCCTCTTACAGGCACCCAGAAACTGTGACTTGAAGGGAACCAATATGCAAGGAAATCAATTTCCTCTCATGAAACTGATGAGTTTGATATAAACAAGAGCAACATTCAATGGCAGATTCTGGGCTCCAGATTTCTGTCACCAAATATCTGATATGAAACTGTCATTCGCGTCCATTTTCATGCAGTTTGTTCCAGTTCGGGTCAGGCATGTTGCATCTTCCTGATTCTCAGGGTGGGAACACCCTTCCCTGCTAGGTCCATTCATGCTAGAAAAGGCATCATTCGAGGACTTGCTATATAGGGCAGCCTTTGTGATCAACCAAAGTTTGTTTAAAAATAGGTTCCAGAATTGCCTTTCCAGCCTACAAAATTCTGAGAAAGCAAGTCTCAGTGACACCTTCTACCAGCTTCTCCACAGAAGTGATGAGGACATCTATCCAGCCTTCCTATATCCAATCTCGCCTAGCGATACCGTCTCTGCACAGCTTCAGGCTCTTCCTGGTCAAGGAATGTTTCTCCTGAGGCCAGAGCAATAGCACAGCAAGGAGGGCATTTACCTTACAAGTGGTGGACTCAGATTTGATCCCCAGCATCCTATAGGGTCCCTTGAGCCAGCCAGGAGTGATCTCTGAGTGAAGAGCCAAAAGTAACCCTTGAGCACTGTTGGGTTTGGCCCAGAAAATGAAAGTGTGTGTGTGGAGGGGGGGTGGGGGAAACGACCATGCTCATATCTGGCTCCTTAGCAGAACTTGATTAGGGCCTGTGTTAGGGACTGGGTCCTCTTTTGTTCCCACTGTGCATGGTGGGTCGAAGCCCACTTTCCCCAAATGCGTCCTTGGAGGTCCACCTTAGAGGCCACCTTGCCTGCCTCTCTGCCCTTTGCCTTCTGGGTCAGGCACCTCTGCCCATGTGACCTAGCAAACTCCTAGGAGAAAAAGTGTTCTTAGCTCACTCCAAAGACGGGGCCAGTCAGGGTCACAGGGGTGCTTGTCTCCCTCTGTTTCCCCCTGTAGCTACAACCTTCCTCCCCAGCTACCTGCTGCTCATCTGTGCTCTGGGCCTCAGACCAACCAACAGATGAGTCAATGAGCCAAAGGCCAAGTCAGCAGTGAGTGAGTGAGCAAGTTAAAGAATGAATGAGCTGAGAGCGAGAAAATAGGCGGGCTCGTGAATGGGTGAGGAGAAGAATGAATGAGTGAGACGCAGAATAGCAGACCAGGCCAGCCTTGGGGTAAAGTGATGCAACGGCCCCCTTCATGGTCCACTATTCCACCAAGGACTCACCCCTGTGGAGTGAAAGGATCTAAGCACCAGAGAATGCACAGTGGAAGGAAGTCCGTTAATGGGGTGCAGCCCTGTCCCCCACTCACAACAAAGCAGGTACAGGGAGCTCTCTGCACATACTGGGTCCCATTCAGCACAGGACTACACAGGTAGGGCAGAAAAAGATCTGAGGGTGGGGGGTGTCAGAGGCCATTCTGGGATTCTAGGGAAGAGCAATCAATAGGAGAAAAAGTCTGCATGCATCGTTGCTGATAAATAGAAGAAACAAAATCCAGAAATCAGAGCATCTGCTATTCATGCACACACTGAGCCCAGGGAATATGGCAGAAAATTTGCGGGGTTTTTATCAGAGGCAGGAATGGCCCCCATGACTTTCCACATTGTACAAAGAAAAGGGGGGGAACACACTTCTTCCACAAACAACCAAGGCAACACCCCACTGTCACACATTTTCAACAAAGAACATCACTTGGGAAAAGAAAATTTTGGAAGAAGTGAATAGGGATCTTTAGGCCAGCTGAGTTTATAGACTAAGGGTGTTTGGAGACCATCCGAAAAACCGAATTATTTGGTTGCTTACAAATATGGGAACATAGGGAATAATAAAAATGCTTGGGCCCTGAAGCAATCAAGCAGAAACTTCCCATCTCCTTTTTCTGATTCATACGCTTGCTTAAAAACCAGAGCATGCCCTACAGAAAACGTTCAGGACCTAGTAAGAAAAATAACCTAGTAAATGAGGAAAAAAAGAAGGATGGAGGGAAAAACCAGGCCAGGAGCCTCTTAGTGCTGTAAGAACAGTTTCTATACAAGGGCTTTAAAGCAAAAGGCCTCCCCCAAAGGCCCTGAAAGAGTCGGTCTAAGTAGATTTGCTCCCCAATGTATAAATGGAACATAGTTTCCGGGTAGAAATGGTGTGTTTAAAAGACAGATTTGTAAAGCCTTCGTAAATAATATTATTCCAGACACCCTTTGTGCAAAACTGTTATTCTATTAGCTGCTCTTGGGGGGGGGGGGCGTTCCCACAGAATGAGCTATTATTTATGTCCAAGAATTGATTATTTTGGAGAAAGCTGTGCCTTTTATTTCCAAAATCTAAGGTAGCAGAGAGGAACCAAATCAGGGGGTGTCACATAAATTAGTCTCCCAGGCTCTGCCCCTAGAACACCAGGCCATGCTCCTGTTCAGGAGGGCCCAGGGGACAAAGCACCAACTCCTGTGACTCCCTCCGCGGGGCCGCAGCTTCGGGCATAGGACAGGAGCTGGTGGGGAACCTTTGCACAGAGCAGACCCCAGACAATAGCAGCAACTATGTGTTCGTGACAAAGGAGTCGCTTGGGGGAAGAACAAAATCTGGTTTGTGGGATGTGCAACTAAGGTCGGTGGAAGCTGTTGTGCCTGAAAATGAAAATTGTAGATGATCCAGCGACCCTGACATCCTTACCCAAAGATTAGGGAGCACAAGGGAATCACCCTTAAGGTCCAGTGACAGAAACTTGGACTATACCAGGTGCCCTCACACCCCTAAGACTGGTTACCTAAGGTAATGCTATGGGTCAGAGCAAGCCCAAATGTTGTCCTTGGACATCAAGAGAGAGTTGAGATACCAACCTTTTCTGCCTTCTGGATATTTTCCAGCTTTGACCTCTGCTTTTAAGGTATCACTGTGAGTTAACTGAACCAGGCCAGGGATGTGATTCCTCCTCAAAAGAATCATCTCTCGGCCAGAGCAATAGCACAGTGATAGGGCATTGCCTTTCATACAGCTGATCCAGGACAGACGGTGGTTCGATTCCCAGCGTCCCATATAGTCCCCCAAGACAGAGCAATTTCTGAGCTAATAACCAGGAATAATCCCTGAGTGTCATCAGGAATGACCCCAAAACAAAACAAAACAAAACAAAACAAAAAGAATCATCTCATCCAAGAGACATGGAACAATAACCACACTGGAGTGGAAGAGGTGGTTAGCAAAGGAAAATAGTCAAGTGCCTCGTAGGTTCAAGACCCTGAATGGTCCACCAGCACTGACTGATCACATAGGTAAAATCAATGAGGGTGATACTGGGGATCCCCCCCAATATCACCGTTGGGTGTGGGTCCTATTTTAAAAGAAGAAAAGGGGCTGGAGCAATAGTACAATGGGGAAGGTAAAACTTGCCTTGGTACTTGCTTCAGCATGCAGCCAACCCATTTCAATTTCTGGCATCCCATCTGTTCCTCCAAGTACTACCAGAAATGGCACAAGCCATCCCCCCAAACAAAAAAGAAAAGAAAAGAAGCAAAGGGGTTGAAGTGATAGCTGTAAGGTGGGGCACTTGCCTTTCATATGGACTACTTGGGTTTAATCCCCAACATCCCATCTGATCTGCCTGAGCTGTCCAGGAGTGACCCTTGAGAACAAGAGCCAGGAGTAACCTCTGAGCATTGCCAGGTAGGTGACCCAAAATCAACAATAATGAAATCTCACCCCAGTATTTCCCCATACCCTTCACAGGCCACAGAGGTGCGTTTGCATCCCTGGTTTACCATGGCACATGGTGGACATGAGCACATGCAAACACAAGCAAATGCCTTTCCACTTCCCTACCTTTGCCTTGCCCACTTCCTCCTGGGCTTAGACTCAGGTACTGTAGCCTCTGTCTCTTCCTTGGTCACCCCCTGGCCCAGCCTCATACCCTCCACACACCCCCACTGAGGCTCTAGGGACCTATGCTGGGGACTGTGGGGAGTTCCCATGACAATCCTAGATTCCTGGCAGTATCCCAGAAATAACACCCATGAACGACAGGAACAGGGCTGGGGATCAAAGGGCAAATCCATCAGCAAGCTGGTCCCTTGGCCATGTTGTCTCCTGGGAAGGGGTGATTAGAATGGGGATTGTTATTTAAAAAGGGGGGGTTGCTAAGAAGAGATGGTGATGCTGGGATGTCTGTTCAGGGCAGGGGATTAAAGTGCTTTCCCTCCTCATCAAGGACTGTGCAAATCCCCTTCTCACCTCCCTCCAGCATAGGTGCTGTGGAAACTGGAACACAGAACCCACTCCCCTGTTTCCCTCCTGCAAGCTCCTGCTGGCTGGTGGTAAGACTCAGTCCCCCAACCCCTTCCATCCACCCTGAGCTTGGCTACCGGATTCTGCCCTGCAGCAAATTCTTCCAGGCACCTCCGAAGAAGAAAGCCTCATTAGTCAGGGTGGTATTAAATTTTTATAAGCAGATTCAGGAATTCCAGATCAGCAGCAAAAATTCTCTTCACCACAATACACAAAATAAGATGAAAAGAAACACATGAATGAATATTTTAAAAACCCCATTCATTCCGATTTGGGGGGACCCCCTGAGCTAGTGTTCTCTTCTCCGGGTTTTAAGTAATTCATGACTTTTTTTTCCCTTTCACAGCAAGAATCTAATCTTAGAAAACGAAGCTGGTTTGCAGAACTGACGAAAAGGTTCTCCCGCCCCTTCTTGCGAAGGCAGAAGGAAACACCAGGTTTGCCAAGGGAATCTTGGCTTTGGGGAAACTGAGCTCAGAATCTTTGCTGCATTCAGGGGCAAGCAGCTGTGGAGGGCCTTCAAGGCCAGCTACAATAGGCTAAATAAATGCGTTTCTTAGGGGGTCAGAACCATTGGACAGTGGGGAGGCATCTGCCTCGCAAGCAGCACAGTCAAGTTCAATCTTCAGCACACCACATGTTCCCTGAAACAGCCAGGAATGATCCCTGAGCACAGAGCCTGAGCGCTGCCTGAAATAGCTCCTTATTATAAAAGAAAAAACTCCATTTCTTTGGTACAGTTTAGTCTAATCCCTCCAATTACTCGAACCCCATTTGACCAAGACACCGTGCTGACCTCCCTGTACCAGCAAACAGACACTGTGATTGGCATCTCAGTCATCAACACGCCAGACACACCAAAAAGGGCTGCCAGGTCCTTTAACCCTCGGTGCTCCAAACAGGACATACTCCAAGGCCAGTGCGGACAGCCAGAAAGGCGTATTTTCCTCTGGCTTAGCAATAGCCCCTATTTCCCTGCACAGCAAACCAGTGACTCGAGTCTGATCCCCTTGGAAAAAAATACCAGACCCTGAAACCATAAAGTGAAACCCACAGGGTGCCCCAGTCCTCACTAGCAGCCTAACAGATGAATGGACAGAGCAGGATGCACTGCCCTTTCACAACAGAGGCCACATGCTCCTGCTTAGAAGGACTCCAGCTGCCCATTTGCCAGTCCTCTAGGGCCAGGCTTGTCCCTGTTGGACTGACCGCTGGGACCAAAGAGCTCACTCACTGCCATGCGTTCTTGCACACATTCTTAGACAAACTCATGCATACTCTAACATATTTATCCACTCTAACGCATGCATACGTTCATGTATGCGCATTCACGCACACTCATCCACTCTGGTGCACGCACACATTCACAAATTCATGCACACAAATCATGCATACTCTCCCGTGCTCGCACACTCTCACATAAACTCATGCCTGTCTGCACACTCACACATTCTCTCACACACTAGACGGCACTTTCCTTTCCTGTCTGTGCCTCTGCCCACCTTCCCGGACGAGTTCCAAGACTGGGCAGGAACTGTCCATCCACGTCACTGGCTTCACCAAAGCTGGGTTTTTTAAGGGAAACTGAGGCTCGAGCCCTACAGACGCAAACAGCTCACTAGACCTCAGGGGTGTCTTGGCTGCACTGGCCAGGTACCTGGAGGAAGCTCCTCAGACTCTGACCCTGCTGATAGAAAGAGCTGAGAGAGCTCCACATATGCTCAGAAGCTACAGAGTTCCCGGTCTTCTGAGCTACAGCATGGGATGGCCGAGAGCACCCAGGGCCAGGGGTGCTGGAGCCCAGATTGACAGAACCCAGAGTTCTCCCTGTAAGGGACATTGCTGATATTGGCACCTCCCTGGCTTTTTCCACAGAAACCAAACCATGAAATGATCACAGCTCTGAAGAGAAAGGTTCTCTGGTCTGATGGAGGTATCCCGCCAATGCCATCTAGCAGGTTTGCAGAGTAAGGAAGAGGTGCCGTGACCCCAATTCCTCTACCACCTGAGTGGTCAGAGGTCACATACTGGTCCCAGGGCCAAAGCCAAAGGCCCCATTCTTGAGACAACAGGGCACTTGTTGATGTTAGGTGGGGCCCAGAATAGGTTATGAGGGAAACAAGAGCCCAGGGTACAGTGGTGTGCAGGGAGCACCTCTACCTCATGGGGCTCCTCAGAGGCTCTGGCTGCCCAAATATGACCCACTCATGGCTCCCAGGCAGCCCTGAACCAGGGAAGGACATTATGAGTAGTTTCACATACATGCACACATCCAGACCCTCCTGGAGACGTGTGGCTTCTGTGTGAGCTGAGGGTGTGGTGTGTGTGTGTGTGTGTGTGTGTGTGTGTGTGAGAGTGTGTGTGTGTGTGTGTGAAAGAGAGAGAGAGAGAGAGAGAGAGAGAGTCCAAGCTTCTCCCCTTTCCCAAGACATGCTAGAACCCAAGTACCACTCATGTCCAGGATGCAGCCCTGTGGCCTTATTCTGCAGCAATGGGGTTCCCCAAACAATTACCTCACTCTCACCCCCCCCAAATCAAGCCAAGCTAGGCCAGGCCAGCTCCCCTCCTGGGCTCCTACTGCATAGGACATTGGTTCCTTGGTGGCCCTACTGCTGATCCATGAGGAGCCCGGGTGAGACTCTTAGCATCATTGAGATTCTGCACCCCCCCACCCCAGTCCAGAACCAGAACCTCTGAGGGGAGAGGGCCACAGTGCTCCCTTGCGTCCCTTGAGCACTTCCACACTCAGCCCTGGAGGCGGCCAGCACTGCCGGGGTGGCCCAGGAGCCCTGATGTCTCCTTGAACCTCTGATTGTGCCTGGTGAGACAAAATGGTTCCAATTTCCGGTTTTATATGCATACAAGAAAAAAGATAGTAGCAGTGATTTCTCTCACATCTATGGACTATGAGTAACCAAAGACTGTGGAGGACCAGTGTCATCGAGGCCATGTGACACAGCAGGAAGGGACAACAGTAGCCCAGACCAGCAGCATCTAGAAGCCAGCTCAGAGAACAGAGCTTACTGCTCATGGGGCACTGTGGCAGAGGAGGATTGGAGGGCTTTGAGGCACCATGACAGAGAGACACTCAGTGTGAGAATGTTGGACATGTGAAGCCCCATCATTGGCAGAAATGCAAAACTATAAATTGGGGTAATAAAAATTTTTAAAAAGCAAACCACAAATAATGTCAAGGATGGTGGTGAGGGGTACACTGGGGCCAAGGAAGGGCTGGGCTGTGACCCTTCTGGGGATCGAAAGACCACACAGTCAGTTGCACAGGTGACTTTTTCCCAGATGGCTCAGGAGAGAGTCACTGTCCAATATTTCTACCCCAAGTCTCCAAGAGCGAGCCTTGGAGTCCTCAGCATCTTCTAACCAGAAAAAATCCATTTGTTGACAAGGCCTGGTGTGATGAGGAGATGGAACCATCTCAGTGGGCCGAGTGACCAGTCTCATGGGATCGAAGTGTGAGGTCCTGAGGAGATGCAGTGAGGGGCCAGGACAGAGGGCACCCCAATCCTGATGCTATGATTCCTTCCTCACCATAACACAATTTGGTATCTTGGGAAGATTTTAGCCCCTTCCTCATGGCCTTCGAAGGAAACATTCAGACACTCAGCCTTGGATGTTGTTCAGCCAGTCAAGCTCCAGAAGGAAGAACAGAGATGATCAGATCCAGAAGACAATAACAACCGGCCACACTGGAAAACTTTTTTTTTTTAATAATTTTTTTCTCTCTCTCTCCCTGTAACCTAGAAATAATGTGTGTGTGTGTGTGTGTGTGTGTGTGTGTGTGTGTGTGTGTGTGTGTGTGTGTGTGTATTTTCCTTCTCCTTCCATCTCAGACTGAATCACTTTCTGGCTTCATTCAGAACTCCTGGGGCCCCCTGGGAAGGAGCTAAGTGGGGGCCGCCTGAGGAAAAGCCACAAGCTGACTCACAGACTGGGAGAACTGCCTGCAGTAAGGGAAAGTCTGTGGAGAGAGAAGTCAGGGCAGGGCTGAGTGAGGCTCCAGCATTTCCCGCTCCTCCTAGTAACCTGGAAAACATTCGCAGGGAGCTGCCCTGGACCCCCCTGCCAGCTGCTTTGCCATGGCCTCCTCATTTTCTAAAGACTAAATTTTGGGTTTTCAGTGGCTATTGAAGTTTGGAAGGAAGGCGGCTGGTGGGTGATGAAGGCCATTGAGGTCTCTTGTCCCTGGAGTCTGACCAAGGAGGATCCGGCACCTCAGGGGATAGTTTCGTGGGTGGCCTCTGGGCCAACACCAGCTCGTTCAGGTGGCCCAGGCAGGCCCTGAAGAGACAGGCAGGAGCCCTCAGTTCCCAGGGGAGATGCCCTTTCTGGAATAGTGACAATGGGATGCAGGTTAATGAGGCAGAGACAGACTAGAAGTGACACAGGACATGGTGGCGGGAGGTGCAGTGACTCAGTATATCAAAGGCACCAAGGTGACCACTAGTGACCGCCTGACCTCAACAACAAAGACAAACAGAAGCGAAAAGCTGAGCAGTGGCCCCTCACCATCACCTCTGACACCACACGCTCACTAGGAGAAAGATCCACATGCTTCTCTGCATCTGGGATTTTAGTTTTATAGTTTGTGTCTGTCTGTCTGTTTGACTGTTTGGGCTTGAGGGCCCCATTAGTGTGCTACTTCTAGCTCAGTAATCAGGGGACTATGTGGTTGGTGCTAGAGATTTAGCCTGTATCTGGGCCTCGTGATTGCTCGGTTACTTCCTCCGAGGGTGTCTCCAGAGCTGCTGCTATGTTGTGGCAATGCCAGGTGTGTGTGTGTGTGTGTGTGTGTGTGTGTGTGTGTGTGTGTGTGTGTGTGTGTGTGTCTGTGTGTGTGTCTGTGTGTGTGCAGTCACCAACTGGGCACTCAGCAGGGTGGCACGTCTGATGAGGAGCTTCCTGAGATGAGTCCTTCCTGTCCATCAGCAGAAAGAGGTTTTCTTCGGAAGGAAATGCAAAAGGCCTGGTGGAGCAATAGCACAGCAGGGAGGGTGCTTGCCTTGCATGTGACCAACCAGTTCACTGACCCAGGCCATGGTGCTTCTCAGGGCAGGTAGGGGAAGTGAGGACCAACAACTGGTAGCAAGAGGTAACAACAAAAAGTCTAAAAATGGGGTCAAAGCACTAGCACTGTGAGACTGTGGGGAGGTGCTTGCCTTGTACCCACCAGGGATGGCCTGGGTCCCATCCCCAGCATCTCATAGGATCTCCTGAGCCTGCCAGGAGTTATTCTTGAGTGCAGGGCATGGAGGAAGTCCTCAGCATTGCCAGGCAAGGCTCAGAAACGGAAGGAAGGAAGAAAGGAAGGAAGGAAGGAAGGAAGGAAGGAAGGAAGGAAGGAAGGAAGGAAGGAAGGAAGGAAGGAAGGAAGGAAGGAAGGAAGGAAGGGAAAAATGCAAACACTAAGTGTCTGATGGATAAGCAGGGACCCCCTCAGAATCCAGGGGCCCTATCTATCTCTCCCCAGGAAGAAACCAAGAGGTGTAGCTCTGGGGGGTCTTGGGTATAGCACAGCTGCTCTTGCCTGGGGCTTCTGCACACACACTTTTGACACACAACCCCATTTTCAGGGCACTGATCTGGCCCCGCACCTCTATCCTGCAGATGATGAGACCGAGACCTCCAGCATGTAAGCTCCAGAGTCACGTGGCAGAAATGGAGTTCATCCCCATGGCCCCTTCCAACGGCATCGGCCCCATCGAGCCCCTCTTTACTCAGTACCAGGGCTGGAGGACTCAGTTGGAGTACTCTCACCCACCTACCTCAGTGCTCTCTGAGCCTAACCCCGCAAGAAGCCTAGTGGGAGGCAGGAATAGGCCTTGGGCAGTGGGACCAGTGGGCTGCCTGACACCGCAGAATTGTCCAGTGCCAAGAACACTCAAACCCATCCCCAGAGACGTGCCACATTCACCACCTTGGAGCAGCTCACCCCTCTTGGGCAGCTTCTCCTGGGGTTCCCCTCCGTGATCTGTGGGTTACCGCATGAACCATGAGCCCCACCCGAACACCTAGCAAGACTGTCCAGTTGGGGCCGGGCATCGGGAGGCCTGAGTCAGCGCCCTCCGCCCTTCCTCTCTGGGACACTCGCTTTTTCCTTTGAGACCATTCCCTAGCCACAAGGGCAGGAAAAGCAGGCTAGTCTCTCTCAGTCTGGCAAAGTGCTGAAGTGCCGCTTCTATTAATACAGACGATTCCCAGCAAATGCACGTGGCTCTCCACAGGAGGGTCCACAGAAGCTTCCAGAGCATCGTGTCTGAAAAGGCATCTGGGGATTTCATTTTTTGTTCTTTTTCTTGGGGGGAGAGGGGGTTACAACTGGCACTTAGGTGTTACTTCTGGCTCTCTGCTCAGACATTCCTGGAAGGTTCAGGAGATCCTATCGAATGCCAGGGATTGAGCCCGGGTCAGCCACGTTCAAGGTAAAAATCCTCCCCACTGTGCTATTGCTCTAGCCCGTATTTTTTTAAGGCTACACTCAGAGGTGCTCAAGGCCTACTCCTGACTCTTGGCAGGACCATATGGTGCCAGGGATTGTTGAATCCTGTAATGTAGAGTGTTCAGTCCCTCTGTGCTTTCTCCCTACCTCTCTGTCTTTTGAGTTGTTTTTGTGGCATTGACTCTAATGACTGAGGAAATTAATTTAAAAAGAAAAAGAAAAGTGATAGGACAGTGGGAAGGGCACTTATCTTGCAAACAGCCCATCTGGGTTTCATTCCTGGCATTACATATGGTCCCTGAGTTCTGCCAAGAGTGACTGATCCCTGAGCACAAGGCCAGAAGTCAGCCCTAAGCATTGCTAGGAGTGGCCCCAAAACACATGAAGTAGAATACAACTCAACTATGAAAAAGATAGAACCTTGCTATTCACCAGAACATGAAAGTATCAGGATGAACAAAATAAATCAGAAAAAAAGAAAAAAGTCTATGGTTTCACTCAAGTGGAAGATAAAGTAAGTGAAAAAGAAATTCTCACAATGGAAAATGGGGTGGGGTGGGGAAGGAAGGTTTAGGGATAAAAATGTAAGAATTCAGTCAGGAGAGTCACTCAGCGAACTAGGTACATGTTTTGTTCGCAGGAAGCCCAGGTTCCATCTCTAGAAACAGACACGCTCCCTGAGTCCCCTCAGAAGCACCCCCAAGCAGAGTCAGGGGTCGCCCCTGAGCACCATGGGATATGCTCCAAACCAAAAAGAAAACAGAAAATTGAGGTCTTCAACTGTGTGGTAGAAAGTGGACTTTTGGGGGTGCTGGTATGACAGGGCCTGTAGATGTCAAACTAATGTTGTACGCCGAAAATGCCATAACATTCCCAAATAGGGGCGTCCGAACCCCACCTCACAGAAGGGGCCTTCAACAAGTGGTAAATGAGTGAAAAGCCACAATTATAAAACAATGTAAGGTATAGGGGGTGATAGGCAAACCAGAAATTTTAAATATTTACACAATAAATGGGGAAACTACTATCACCAGAATCAACTCCCAACTTCTAAGAGTGGAAGTGACTTGATCAGTCACTTCAGTTAGGAGAAGAAAAAGCAACACACATGTCAACCATGTGTGAGAACACTGAGATACCAGTTCAGCATTGGGGGAGGCATAAAGCCCATTCTTGGGGGCTGATAAGGGGTTTCATCTGTCACTAAGGACACTTGGAAATGGCTGGTGGAATTCCACTTGCTTGTAAGGAAGCACCTTCAGATGGGGGAGTGGGAAAGCTTGTAGGGAAGACCAAGAACCTAACTTGCTTTCTCTGCTCAGTGGGATTTCAAACTACACGTATAAAGCAAACCAGTCACCACTCAGAAGAGAGGAACTTTCACCACTTAACTCCTGGGTATTTGCACCTAATTTGGCCCTGGAGCAAGATCGGGAAAAATCTCAGGCAGGAGGTAGCATGAGGACCCAAATCAGTGGCACCAGCTGGAGATGTCTCGTGCAGGTCCAGGAGAGGTAACAGGGTGAAGAGAGGGGTTTTTCCAGGTCTCATCAGAAAAGATTCTGGCTCGATTACCTTCAACATTTAAAAATATTTTAAAACCACAGACCGAAGTGATAGCTCAGTGGGTAGGGTGCTTACATGCAGACAACAAGGGTTCGATCCCCAGCCTTTCATAGGGTCCCCTGAGTCTGCCAGGAGTGATTCCTGAATGCAGAGCCAGGAGTAACCTCTGAGCACCACCAGATGTGACCCCAAAACAAAAATAAATAAATAAATAAATACAGTATTCCAAAATCAAAACGTACATTTCAGAATTCTTCCAGGAACAGACCATCCATGTGAATGTCTTGATAAAAAGTCTATGAAATGCAAGATGTGGGCACAAAACTGATATCCTGGACTAGGAGATAAAGAGGGGAATAGCCAAAAAACATGGGACCCAACACTCTGGATCAGATCCTGGGTGCTCACCACGTTGCCCTGACCACTCTTCCCTGCCCTCCCTAGAAACCCACCAAGGAACTAGAGACTTTCAAAGCTCTGATCCAGAGGCCCACACACAGCTGCCATCTTCCAGGATCTGTGCTGCTGTAACCAAGACAGAGCTTATGAACCAGAAAGGTTTTGCCAAACTGCAAAAACTTGGTCTAATCAATGTGTGTATGTGCATTTTTCACCACCCTGTCCCATCACCTTTTTAGTAAAAGGGAAACATCTGGAACCAGGGGGAGAGCTCAAAGGGTGCTGGGACCACAAGCCTGGCACCTGCCAAGCCATCCCAGTCTAATCCAAGATCACAAGCTCTGCCAGGACACACCACCAGGTGTGGTTCATACTAACTGTGGGTATCTCTGAGCCAAGCTCACACAACTTGAGCTGGTCCCCCAGTCACAGGAGAGCTCCCCTTACCCCCCCCCCCCAAAGAGACCAGCCAAGACAAGTGCAGACAGGACTGAGTAAACATGGGGACCTTCTCCCTGGTCCCAATTCCAGCCTCACAGAGCAGCCAGGTGGAGCGATGCTAATCACCAAACACACCAGCAGTTCTCAGCTCAAAAGCAAACAGTATATGAGGCTGCAGAAGGGGTGAGTGCAGCTCACTGCAGCTGCACCCTATGCCAGAGACTGCACCTGTCCAAACACGCCAGCCACCATCATAAGCACACACATGAACACACAATGCCAGGGATCAAAAGCATATACTTCTAAGTTTCTCTCCCCCACAGTGAAATACCTCTCTCTTTATTTATTTATTTATTTATTTATTTATTTATTTATTTATTTGGTAATAGGGGCCACCCCACTCCCCAGTAATCTGGGACCACAAGGGCCAACTACCAATACTGGGGAGAAGAAAAAAATATAATAATGCTGGGACTTAACTCAGCCACATGTGTGTTCCAGCACTCACACCCCTTCCCTGCTTTACTGTACTGTGTGGTACTGAAGATTAAGCCCAGGTCCCATACCTATCAGCTATCATAGAGCCATGTCCCCAGTTGCACTGTACCCCTGCTTGTTTGTGAAAGGCCCCAATAACTCTGATTTTAACCCACTTCAAATGAAGACGTTGGTTTCTCAGCCTCGATTTGAAAAGAAAGGAGCAAAATACGTCCAAGTGGGAAAGTCCAGGAAAAGAAATTTTGAGGCCAGAGAAGTGACACCAAGAGTGAAACATGTGTTTGCTTGTGGGGCCTGGGTTTGAATCCGGTGCTGTGTGTTCCCTGAGTCCTGGACATCATATATCTGACCACTGGCACCATCTTGGGGGTTCATTCATCAAGAACTATTTACTGTGTACAGGGCAAGTGAACCCCAGGAGAATAGGGCTGGGCTAAGATATTTATATGCATCAAGATTTCAAGCAAGGGTGGGAAATTAATGAAATAAAATATTGTCTAAGCAAAAACTGAATTATTATTATCCAGCTGTGAAGGTGTCCTGACATTCTGACATTCTGATAAGGGAAGAAGCCACTCGAAGTAGGGCAGATACTGGGGCCATAAGAGTCTCCAGAAGTACAAATTCACAGTGTGGAAGTGATGCCTGGGAGCTGGGAGAGTGGAAGCTATTGGGTCAACAATTAGGGTTAATAATCTCTATTTGGGATCATGTTTGAGTGGCACAGTGACTGTCACTGACATTCCGTGACTGCAGGTGCTTACAATGATATAAATGTCCTGTGACCCTGTGAGCCAACGAGAAGTCAATGGAAAATAGGAACTTATGGTAAGACAGTGACAGGCCTATTGCACATGATTTCTCCTATGAAGAAAATTATTAGCATATGCTTGAAACTTACGCCCTGTGATGAGCCAACTTTGATGAGCCAGGCCCATGACATGGTCTTTGGGTGTTCGTCTGCTCGCCCATTCCCGACCTGGGGACAAGGTCTGACTTCTCAGCCACATGACTGGCAGGTAAAGATTCTCAAATACGGTCAGAGGATGCAAGGACAAGTTTTTCTTTTGGGGCCACACCTAGCGGTGCTCAGGAGTTACTCCACCTGAGATCAGGAATCACTCCTAGCAGGGCTCAGGAAATCCTGTGGCATGCCAGGGATTGAACCACATGCAAGGCAAATGCCCTCCCTGTTTTGCTCTTGCTCCTGTCCCAGATAAAGCAGGGAAAGAAGTCATAGTGAAAGTAAGAAAGGGCAAACCCGTCCAGAAGGGGGAAAATGCCTCTAAGACTTGAAACAGTGACATACAGACATTCCCAGTGACCTAGTGTCCTACACTGGAGGCAGAACCGGAGATGAGCAAGATAACCTGAGCTCCAGGGTGTCCCCCACCTGGCTACAAGCCCCAGACCCGAGGGCCAAGCTGGAATGCTCAGGGGCACACTTCAGAGGATGGGTGTGAGAAGGCGAGTCCTCGGGTAAGGTCCAAGGGTCCATCCACCTGGCACCCCTGCCCCATGGCCCACCCACAAACACTGAAGAAAATGAAATAAGCACTTTGAAGCTCATTTATAACAGCAAAGGGCTTCCCAGAATCTTACTGGGCCCTGAAAAGGGGTCCTCGTCATCAAGGCTTAACCCCAAGTGCAAATAGCAGAGCTAAGTGTTCATTTCCCTAAATTGCTCCAAGGACCCCACCTTGCACAAGCTGCCTGTGCCCCTACCATGACTCAGTGGTCGTGGCTTTGGTGATAACGCTGAGGCCAGGCCCTCATCCCTGCCCATGTGGGAGGCATGAGGGATGCCCTGCACATGGGAGTCTCAAAGGAGAAGGTTTTGCGGGGCTTCTGATAGTAGGATCACTCCTGTTAATGAATTCCCAACCAACACAGCTGATGGTTCAGCAAGGCACAAGGGAACCCCCAGATAGGCTCAGCCTCACGGCCCCCATCTCTCAGCACCCTGCCCAAGGCATCTCCCCAAAAGCCCAGCAGCATGGTTTCCTCTTCTCTGACCACACAGCATTACCCAGCCAAATTCTGGAGCTCCTGGCCAGGCAAGATCCAGGTTTGTTGTTCTGAAAAGAGCCAATTCCACTGTTCAGAGCTGTCCTGTCCCTCCACATCCCTTAAGCATTTGCCCATGCAAGGCAGACACCCTCCCCGCTGTACTATAGCTCTGGCCACTTCTGTTTCTTTCAAAATAGCTCAAGAGCCCAACCTGCCTTTTTCCTTGGATCCTCCCGAAAGCAACGGCGCCAATGTCAACAGGCCCCGAGACTGTCACTTGCCACAGTGCAGAGAAGGAACCATACCAGGCCATAAGCTCTGTGCCATGAGCGAATCCCTGGGCACCCAGAACACAACATCACCCCAGACAAGTTACCTGCTGCATCAAGATGGAAGTAACGCAGGGGAAAAGCATCTTTAGAGTTCAGGGCATCAAACACTTAAACCATGAATAATACCAGACACTGAATTCTAACGAATAAACATTGTTTTATTTGTTTTGATTTGTTTTGTTTTGTGCTCAAGGTTTACTCCTGGCTCTGTGCTCAAAAGGATCACTTGTGGCCGATCTTAAGGGACTGTGAAACCGTAGGTCAGGTACTAGGATCAAATGTGAAACAGCACATGCAAGGCAAGCTCCCCCTCGGCCTGCAACTGAACATTTTTGTTTGTTTAGTTTTAGGCCACACACACCCAGCAACGTTCAGGGGTTACTCCTGGTTCTGTGCTCAGAGAACCATGCCAAGGATCCAACCCAAGTGCAAGAAATGCCCTCCGTGCTGTGCTATCACTTGAGCAGTTTTAAACTCACACAAAGCAAGCCCAGTGCTGGGAAACATGTCTCAGAAAACTGGTTCTCCAGCCCAGCTCTGTTTGCCTGTGAATTTAGACTCATTATATAAGATCTGCTCATGCAATTATTCCAAGACGCAATTTTTTTTTTTCTGAAGTGCTCGCAACGCCAGGATCTGGGAGAAGAAACACACTCAATTATCTCCTTTCATCCTCAGCAAGAAAGTGAGTGTCAGGGAGCCCGAAAGACACTGAGGCAGGAGCAAAGCCAGGAACCCCGTGTAGCTGAAGGGCATATGATACTCCTGGGGTTGCCTACACCAGGCCCCGGTGCCTGTGTCATCCTCACCAGCAAAGCAGGTGACAGTTTGTCCAAGTTGCTCCATAGCCGCCCCCGGCCTCAGCACACCAGGCCCCGAGCACCCACGTGGCTCAGCAAACCCCTCATTAGATTCCCTATCCCCGCCTCAGGCTGCACACACATCATTCACAGCACTTCTGGGAGCTTCCTCCGCACCCACAGACCAGCCTTCACCAGCAAGGTGCCACCCACAGACAGACCCAAAGCAGATCACCTCCACCCACAACGCACCCACCTCTGGTCCAGCACGCGGATACTGCCCCTCCAAACCACTGTCTCTCTCCCCACACTGGGCACATATAAATCTTTCCAGGACCCCCCCAACCCTCTCCCCAGAAGCGGCTCCTGTATTTCAAATGTTCTGAGAGACTTGAGCTTCCCTTTCCCTTTACCCACCTCCAGGCCCAATTCCAGCCGCTGTGACTCCCACATCCATCCAAAACCCCCAACAAGCATCACTTCTCACTGCAACCTGGACCTCAAGATAGACCGCACTCTTTATCCCTGCCCCAGTCCTAAAGCTCCCCTCCCGTTAGGCTGGTAAACTTCTAGCCATCCCTCTCAGCCCAGAATTCATCAATCACCACCTCCGCTGAGAGACCTCCCCTACTGCAATCAGACTTAAATACACCCAACCACACCCTCTGGAGGTTCCTCTTAGCAGCTCAGGCAACCAACCAGCCTCTCCCTGCTGTGATGTGCAAAGGGACTCTGCACCCCCACACCCAACTATGGCCCAGGCACTGATGAGGGAGGAACCAAGCAATATTTGGTGAGTAAACAAGCAGGAATAGAAATAGCAGCCCAGGGCAGAGAAGAAAGCCTGGGACTGTTTGGGAAAAGGAATATCTGTGAGGTAGCACAGAGCACCCCTGAGCACTGAGGTTCTGAGCTCTGGGATCAGGAGCTTTAGTAAGGACAGAAAAGCACAGCTCAAGGGGCCAACTGGTTTCGAGCCCAATGCCTCACAATCCTCGTACATCAGGATGGCCCTGAAGGTTCATTCCTAGACCCAGCACTGTGTCCAAGGGATGCTGAGCCACTGGCCTTGTCAACCTTAAGTCACAGGATGGGGTGCCTAGGGCTGAAGTTTGGGAGATACTTCAAAGACATGGGTCAAAAAGTAACTTGGAGGGCCCGGAGAGATAGCACAGCGGTGTTTGCCTTGCAAGCAGCCAATCCAGGACCAAAGGTGGTTGGTTCGAATCCTGGTGTCCCATATGGTCTTCCGTGCCTGCCAGGAGCTATTTCTGAGCAGACAACCAGGAGTAACCCCTGAGCACCGCTGGGTGTGACCCAAAAATCAAAAAAAAAAAAAGTAACTTGGAGTAGCAGAGTAGCAAGAATGACAAAGACTGACACCCTGTCCCCCCAACACACACACACACATACACACACACACACCTCCCAGGGCATCTGCCTGCCTCTGGCCTCAACACCAGAGCTCCCCTAACCTCTAGCTCAACCCCCGAGTTTCCTCCCTGCATCAGGGGGCAAAGCCATACTGACTCCCAGTATCTCTAGGATCTTCTTCACACCAACATCCTCTCCTACTCCCTCTCCCTCTCCTGGGGCTCTGTTTGGGCTCCTACTCTGGACTCCAGACTGAGCCGGGTCCCTCACTCTGGAAGCTTCCACCCATAGCTCAACTTGACCCTGGAATAACCCACAGTGTTTCCCTAGAGGACAGACAGAGAGCTGGGATGCTGGTGGTCTGATGCTCATCTGGAATCTCAGCAGTATCCATAGACAGAGTCGTATCAGGCCTCAAGCAAAGGCGAAAAGGAAAGACCTTTGTGGCGACTTTTACGTCATGGAAATCAGGGGCAGGTCTAGACTGACCTAGGAACACTTGTTGGCATGTGACACCCTGGATCCAGAAGAAGCCCAGGAGGCCATGGGATGCTTGTCAACCCCATAGAAAAATTGTGCCACCAGGCAATCCAAATCTCAATTAGTCCTACAACTGTACATCCACCACCAAGCACGGCTACAAAGTAGGTCGTGATGGCAGCCTTGGGCTGCAGTGGGGTGGGGGAACATTTAGCTGGAGTCCAAACCCAGGTTGCTCTCCCAGTGAACCAGTGAATCAGCCCCTAGCCTCACATCCCAGGCCTGACCACAGTTCTAACTCCAGCTCTAGCCCCAGCTCTGCCTGCAGAGCCCTAATCTAGACACCCAGGGAAGTTTCCAATATCCTAATGCTAGGACAATGCCCTCAGATCCCTGGTCATCACCTGAAGATTCTAAGACGTTCCAAAAACTCAGATCACCACATCCAGATGTTCTTTAAATATATATATATATATATATATATATACATTTTTTTTTAATTTAGGATTTTGGGTCACACCCAGCAGCACTCAGGGATTAGTCCTGTCTCTGTGCTCAGAAATCGCTCCTGGCAGACTCAGGGAACCATGTGGGATGCTGGGAATAGAACCCAAGTCCATCTTGGGTCGGCCACGTGCAAAGCAAACACTCTACCACTGTGCTATCGCTCTGGCCCCACACATCCAAATGTTCTAGCAGCTTTTCCCCACATATGTGGATGTCCCCCGAGCCTGTGCCCCATCCCAGCCATCCTAGCAGCCTGGACCCACCACTTCCTGGGTGTCCTGGTCACTTTTTGCCTAACTAATTTCAGATGTTCTCAGAGCTGGCAACACACATCCCTAATGACATAACAGCATTACCAGCTACACTAATAGATTGTTACCACCAGCAGGGGGAAAAAATTGTTTTCATTTTGAGTCATCCCCAGCTCAGGGTTTCCTCCTGGGTTTGTGCTCAGAGCTCACTTCTGGGAGGACTCAGGGGACCTGATGTGTTAGAGTAACAGGTTTTTACTCTATTCAGGATAATTCTTCTTTGCTTGGGCTTGTCACTCAAGGGCTGGAAGTACCTCTGGATTGGTCCCTTACCCCCTACTTTTTTTCCTCCACCCAAGAGGGTGGTCTTTCTTTTCCCAATAAAGACTTTGGGTCCTAGGGAGAAGCTGCTTGTGATTTCAGTTCCACAGCTAGTCTTTCTGTCTGCTGGTATCTTTTGCTAGAGAGAGGAAAGCTTGTGGTGGAATTTTTCTGAACCTATTTATTCTCTTCAGTCTTATTTTTGTTTTGTTTTGGGGCCACACCCAAAAATTCAGGGGTTACTCCTAGCTATGTGCTCAGAAATCGCTCCAGGCTTGGGGGACCATATGGGAAGCTGGGTGATTGAACCTCAGTCCATCCTAGGTTAGCCAAGTGCAAAGCAAATGCCTTATTGCTTGCACCACCGCTCTGGCCCCTCTCTTCAGTCTTGTGTGGATTATTTTCTATTGGCACTTACTTCCAGTGTACCCCAAACCCACAGGATTGGGGCCTGAGGCTTCCATTTCACACTGGAGATCAAACCTGGGTGGCCACATGCAAGGCAAGCGTCCTTCCCACTGTTCTATCGCTCCAGCACCACCAGTGACAATTAAAACATTTCAGTCTGGACTCCAAATCGCATCATCTGACCCCACCCTGTGACCTCCCTGTGGGTCACATTCCACACTAACACCTCCTTCTTTTGCTGCCTGGCAGTGCCTGAGGCCTGGTGCTCATCCTTTGGGTGTTCTGCACCCAAAGCTGGATCCCTCCAAGCTGCCCCTGGACTCAGAACCCCACACACACCCCAGGGAGTTGAGTGTCTGGGGGTGGAGGGACAACTCTTCTCTGCAGCAGCAGGATTCCAGCCCTCCCGCTGTGTTCCTGGGGGAGGAAAGGAAACTCTGGGGTACAAGCATAAAGGGGGGACACAGAAGCAATGGGAAGTTCCAATTCTCCGCCTGTCCCAGCATAACACCCACTTATCTGCTTCTCACAGTTCTGGGGCTCTAGTCACCCCTCGGAGTTCTGCATGGCCATAAAAACAGCAGGTCTGCTGAGCTGCTAGCACACCACAGAGCTCAGGGAAAACTCAATCTGAGAAAGCTGGGCAGGGTTGGTGGTGGGGTGTCTCAGAACTGGTCTAGGAACCACTTTACTCATTCCCTATTTGGGCCTGGGGTGACGTCCATGAGGGTCTCCCAATACAAGAGAGATCCATCTGGGCCAGCTCTGTGCTGAGACTTGAACCAGTCCTATCAAGTTCTGCAACACACATTTTCTCCTGAAGTAACCCCCCCGGGGGGGGGGGTCATGGTCCAGAAATGCTCAGTGCCAAGCTTCAGGTAAATCCCTGGAGGATCAGAATGACCCCAGGCCCCCACCCCACCACACCCCACCTCACCCCACCCCACCCACAGTCCTGGAAAGGCCGCTGAACCTGACAAATTTAGCCAACTCTCGGGTTGGGTTTTTCTTCTAAATAAAAAAATGTTTAAGTCATCATCCTGAAAAGGAATATTTTATTCATGCCAGTGTAAGTAGTGGTGGAAAAAGATTCTCTACTCAAAATGGAAAGGAGGAAAAAAAAAAAAAGCAGCCAGCGCGAATTTCCAGAGGCATGTGGAAAGCTGGCGGAGGGAAGAGAACCGCCGGGCACCCTGCCGTGGAAACTCCACGTGGAGTGGGGGAGCACAGGCGCCAGACGCCCCAGACACTGTCCTCTGGAAAATTCCTCAACTCTCAGGATCCCCGTTTGATGAGGGGAACACCCATCTTCTACTTGTCCCCAGGCCTCAGACAGACATTTGTGTTAAAGCAGTTGCTCTTGGTTTGAGGACAACATGGAAAGGGGCAAAAAAAAAGTGACAGGGAACAAAGTGAGATCTTCCTTCTGCCCCTTAGGCTCAGAACCCTAGGAGATGGCTGGGTAGGAGGGAAAATGGGCAGGAGGGCCCCCTCACTCCACACATTTGTACACTTTCCTGGTCCGAACTCAATTTGATTCACAAGGGTTCCTTGAGAAAGCCTTCTGAGTTCACTCAGGGTCAGGAGGACACTCCCTGAGGAGGAAGGGGGGCAAAGTAGTTTTATAGTTTTATTGGAGGTTTCTTTGGAAGGCCACACCTAGCTTACTCCTGACTCTACACTCAGGGATCACTCCTGGTGGTGCTCAGGGACTATATGGGATGCTCAAGTAAGTTGTGTGCAAGGCAAGTATACTTACCACTCTCCTTCGTCTGGCCCCTGGACTTAGAGTTTTATTTTGGTTTGGTCTGGTTTTGAAGTCACACCTTGCAGTGCTCAGGGGTTATTCTTGTCTCTGTGCTCAGAAATTACTCCTGGGCCCGGAGAGATAGCACAGCGGCGTTTGCCTTGCAAGCAGCCGATCCAGGACCAAAGGTAGTTGGTTCAAATCCCAGTGTCCCATATGGTCCCCTGTGCCTGCCAGGAGCTATTTCTGAGCAGACAGCCAGGAGTAACCCCTGAGCAATGCCGGGTGTGGCCCAAAAACCAAAAGAAAAAGAAAAAAAAAAAAAAAAGAAATTACTCCTGGCAGACTCTGGGGACCATATGAGATACCAGGGAATGACCCGAACCAAGGCAATTTCCATCCCCACTGTGCTATGGCTCCAGCCCCTGCACTTATAATTTTGACCAAAATCGAAGATCTCCTGCTGAGAGACCAAGATAAAGTCACACTGGACACCCCTGAACATTCTTTTCTTCCCAGAGGCACCATTTACACCTTTGGCTGGAAGTTTCTAGCCTCGTGTGGGCATGAGTTTTAGGGGCCAGAGAGACAGGAAGAGCTATCTCTGGGCTTAAAGGTGTCACCCAGGTCTGTCTATGACCAATCCACAGGCCTTTCTTGTACCAAAGAAGCCACATGACCCTGAAGAGCAGAGAGCTGCCCTTCAGAGTTCTGCAGGTACCTTTGAGAGTTCTTCAAGGAGAGACAAAGCCACGTCCTGGTTCTTCAAAACCAGGTGCACAGGCCCACCCTCTGGGCTGTCAAATGTCAGCATCGGCCTTGAGAGCCGGCAGCTAGCTCCAGGCAGGGCTCCTGACACAAAATTCCGGGGCCACCTGGCAGACATCACTCACACCCGAGACCCAAAGGGACCCATGTCCAGAACCACAGTGGCTAACAAAGTCAAAGCCACTTTGTGGCTTCAGCCTCGTTCCCCGCCCAGAAGGAAACAGCATCAGATAGATCCAAAGTTTCCTTCTAAATCAAACTTTCAGACTCATGGTCATTAACACTCAGCGGAAAGCCATGGGTCAGAGCCAGCCAGGAAAAGGGCACGTTACTAAAACCGGCCCTCAAGCCTCAGGGAGGCTCTGCTAAGTTCCTTGCCGGGAAGAGAGAGAAACCCGTGGCGCTGATCCCAAAGAACTGGACCAGGATGCACCATAACTGGGTCAAGCTCTGATGCAGGCCTGGAAAAGCCGGTGTCCCCGCTTCCTCGACCAGCTGTTCCCAGAGGAAGCCCAGGCCATATCCCCAAGGTCACATCATGGCTGAGTTCCTGCATCCACCACTAGCCACTGGGAGCATCGAGTTTGGTCCCAAATTCAGGGCAGCTAAGAAATACAAATGCAGGGCACAAAATGTCAGGGGTACAATCCCAGCCTTCAATCTGGGGTATAGTCAAGATCAGAAGCTCCTGCTTCAGCAGACCTGGGGGCTCTTCGAGGGGTCCCAGTCCTGAATCCATCAAGGCTGGGGTTGCCTCCATAGAGGTGGAACTACATGGCCGTGGGCACCCAGGCCAAACACCACAGTTGTCCACTTCCTGTCCACAGCCCTGCTATATGTCAAGGTGACCCCAAATTAAAGCTGTTGGCCTAGGGGCTGGAGCGGTAGCATAACTGTAGGGCATTTGTCTTGCACACAGATGACCCAGGATGGACTCAGGTTCAATCCCCAGCATCCCATATGGTCCCCCGAGCCTGCCAGGAGCCATTTCTGAGCACAGAGCCAGGAGTAACTCCTGAGTACTGCTGAGTGTGGCCCCAAAAGACAAAAAACAAAAAGCTGCCAGCCTGACCTTTGAGGCACACATCAAACATCTTTCTTTTTCTCCAAGTTCAGAGTTCGGAGGGGTGCATGGCTGAGGTTGGGGAGTAGGGTACCACCACCCTGCAAGTGGTACCCTCCCTGCCATCTGGGATGTACCTTGGCTCTATTTTTTTTCCCCAGGCTAAGTTTCCTGTACATTGAATGATGATTCTGAGAAAAAAATTGCTGGAAACTCTTGGCCATAGGCCTTCAGGGTTGGGGTGGCTGAAAAACACTGGGAGGCCTGACAAGGGCCCATTTTTCACTGTTTATTAATGGAAGAGGCTCCTTAGAGGAGCAGTTAGCTCTCTTTGCGGGTAACCTCTGCAATTAGTAGGCCACTAACTCAACCTCTCTACAGCCCCCAGTGGAGATATAGCCTGAGGCTGCCCCCAAGCAGGGCCCTGCACACAGTGGATGCAGCTGACCTGTCCCAAGGTTCTGTCCCCTCTGCTCAGAACCTGGAGTGGGACCTGGCCTTGCTCACTCCTGGAAGGCCATAGCAGGAGGGTGTGAGGAAGAAACACATCTACAGCCCAACCTTTACAAATGCTCCAAGAGCTGGGGAGACAGAACAGTGTGTAAGGCACTTGCCTGGCTGGCTATAGAGCCAGGGTCAATCCCCAGAACCCCGGAACCCCAGAACCCTGATAGGAATGGTGCTGAAGAAAGAGGTAATCTGGGTAATCCCCAACATTGCAGAATTTAACCAAACACTAGTCTGGTGGACTGAGAAACATGGGGAAATGCCCCCAGACCTCCTGAGCCCCAACTGGGAGGTCCCCCAATTTTATTTTTTTGGTTTTTTGGGTCACACCCGGCAGCACTTAAGGGTTACTCCTGGCTCTATGCTCAGAAATGGCTCCTGACAGGCTCAGGGGACCATATGGGATGCTGGGATTCGAACCACCGACCTTCTGCATGCAAGGCAAGCACCTTACCTCCATGCTATCTCTCTGTCCCCATCCCCAAATATTTTAACATGTATATCTCCTCCACCCCAAACAGCATCCAATCCTTTAGCACTAGCAATAGCGTTCCAACAAATGACCATATTCCTTGAGCAATCACTCCGACATTGCCTGATATGCACATAGAACTTTAGTTTCAACACTACTTCTGAGCACCCCAAGGGCACACGCAGTTACCGATGACATTTGGGGTGCGAGTGAGAATACAGAAGATGGTCTCTGTCCAGAGAGCAGCAGCCCCGCAAAACAACATGTATGGACAGAGGTCAGCTTTGCATGCCTTATCCTTTATTACAGCAATAATCCATCCTCTCATGTCAACCTGCATAGAAGGTCTCTGGTGGTAAGTAATGTAGGGCTGGCATGGAAAAGCCAGAAAGTAGAGCAAAGACCAGGAGAGAATTAAAGATTCTGTTATTCCTGCTCCAGACAGCACTATGGCTCCTTCCATGCCCGCCCTCTCCTGACGCCTATAATTAAAATGGCTCTTTCACAAAATCGGGGTATTATTAACAAGTTGTTTTTCACACCAGAAACTGTGCCGCTTACCCAGGCCCTGAAATCATATATATATTCTGAGTCACTTTATATCTGCGGCGCCTCATCTACGGTGACCAGGATTTATTGCACCAATTTTACATTATCGAATGAGTTAGTTGTTTCCAGTTGTCAATGACCACAGGCGAGAGTGGTGTGTGGAGAGAAAAAGAGATGACAGGTAGAAGAAGGGAAAAAGCCTCTCTGTCTCTGTCTCTGTCTCTATATTGGTCTCTCTTTTCCGCACCCCCATAAAATCTTTATGGAAGGTCTGGGGACAAAGAGCAAGAGGCTTGGAGCTCTGGCTTGTCATAAACTCGAATTCCTGATGCCCCCACATGCCCTAAGCACAGCCCTGCTGTCTGCTGACTGTGGTGCAGTGTCCGCAGAACTGTGTGTTCATGTGTGTGTGTGTGTGTGTGTGTGTGCGTGCATGTGTACCCATGTGTGTATGTGTGTGTCACCCCTATAAAATGAGCATGGGCAACAAGGCCAAGAAGCGAGAGCTCCAGACAATGTGTATAAGCACCTCGACCTGGTGTGTGACAGTCTCCGGCAAGCGAAAACTGTATGAACACAGTCTAGGGGTGGTGTGGGACCCCAGCCAAGACAATGATAACAGGGTTTGAAAGAAATCTTTGCTGAGAGAAAATTCACCGTTTTTAAATGGACAGTTCCATGTTTTTTTGGTTTCCAAACAAGGGTATGTGGATCGACACCATCAGGCTATTTGTGTGTGTGTGTGTGTGTGTGTGTGTGTGTGTGTGTGTGTGTGTGGTTTTTGGGTCACACCCGGCAGCGTTCAGGGGTTATTCCTGGCTCTACGCTCAGAAATCACTCCTGGCAGGCTTGGGGGACCATACGGGATACCGGATTTCCAACCACCGTCCTTCTGCATGCAAGGCAAATGCCCTACCTTCATGCTATCTCTCTGGTTCCATCACCATCAGGCTATTTTGATCAGAGAGACAATGAATTTCACCTGACATCATATAAATCAAAAAATACAGAAATCCTCACAGATGGCCTGGATGTGGAGATTAGGAGCTCTCTGTGACCCTAGAAACTATGTAAACTGGTTTGGTGTCTGTGGAGAATAGCTTGGAGATTTCCACTAAATTCAGCCTAGAACCATGATGAGATCAGGCATCCCTGTCTTAGAAATGTCTCTGCTGTTATGTGTGAAAACAGCATGAATTGGGGACATGGGACAGACGGTGATTCAGAACCACTGGTTGAAAGGAGTTCTCTTTCTCCCCCCACTGAATTAGCACCGTGGCTGAAAAATCAATGGAGGGTTTATTTCTGGGTTCTCAGTTCTGTTCTATCGACCAGTACGTCTGTCTTTATACGCTGGTTCCAGGCTGCTTCAATGACAGTAGCTGAGGAAACAGGTCTCTTATCAAGCACAGTGTGTTCTCATATGTGGTTCTTTTTCAAGACTATTTCAACTCACTTGGGCTTCCTGATTTTCCATATCAATTTTAGGAGGAAAGGATGGCAATTTCTGCACAAAGGAAAAAAGGGATTGTGATGTTGGATTGAATATGTTGAATATGAATATTCATATGAATATTGAATATAAATATTAAATATGGGGGACTTTAAGTAGCGTCACAACCCAGGGATACAAGAAATCTTTCAATTTATTTCGGCCACCCTTCATGTCTTCAATGTGATTTTGTAGCCTATAGTATGTAAGTATTACAAATTTTTGGTTTTAGTGTGTTCCTAAATATAGTCATTCATTTGGATGCAATGAGAGGTGAATTTGTTTGTATCCCTTTTGGACGATTCATGGTCACCCTACAATAGACACTGGCTTTTGTGTGCTGCCCTTAGAACCTATGTCTTTCACAAATTCATATACATTATAGATTTGGGGGCAGTCCACACCCAATGGCTGTTCAGGGGATCATATGATGCCTGGAATTGAACTCAGGGCTCCCTCATTTAAAACCTGCCCTGGAACTGGAGTGATAGCACAGCGGTAAGATGTTTGCTTTGCACGCAGGTGACCTGGGATAGATGCGAGTTCAATTCCCAGCACCCCGTATGGTCCCCCAAACCTAGCAGGATTGATTTCTGAGTGCAGAGCCAGGAATGTGGCCCAAAATCCAAACAGTAAAATAAAATAAAAAATAGAACTTGCCCTGGAATGGATCCCACTGGCTCAGCAAATTTCAGTAAAACTTCCTGTCATACAGGAATGTTAAAAAGATGGAGGATTTACTATTCCCAAAGGGCCTACAATAGAGTAGATGTTATTATTACCAGGACAAGAAGGAACATTTCTTAATAAAACCACTCAGGATATGAAAAGGCTCGGTCTAATATAATTTCTCATTTTCTTATATTTGTGCTCAAAATTCTTTCTGAACATGGCTGAAATGATGGTACAGCAGGTAGGGTGCTAGTTTTGCATGTGGCCAACCAGGATGTGAACCTCGGTACCTATAGATTCCTGTGAGCCTCAAAGGAGTGATTCTTGAGCAGAAAGCCAGTATTATGCCATGAGCATGGGTAGTTCTGATATAAACAAATTATTTCTAAATAGTATTTGTGTTTTTCTTGTCTGTGTATTTTGATGGACAGTTATGTTCTGCACTTCCTGTGCTTGCATCCATGGAAGTTATCAAAGGTACTCGGCAGTCCCGTGGGGCGGCAGAGGATCTGGTACATGCAAATCCACAGCCCCAGAGACTTACAGTCTCTGTCATCACACAAGACCTTGTCACTTTTGGAGATAGCACAGCCAATACAGCTCGAGAGTGACCCTCGTTTTCAAAGACGGCATCCACTTATGAACCCCAGATATGGGCTTATGTAACTGCTCAATTGTTTGCTTTCTAAAAACATAACATAAAAGGCCAGTGGGCGGGAAGATCTAGAAGATCTAGTCTTTTTCATTAGAGCATTGAGAAAGGTGATGTCTACACCCAAAAACTAATCAGCAACCGCACTGCTAAATGCTTTTTCTCCATTTTAGTTTGCGCCTGACTCAGGGTAATGAGCGTGTCTAAAATGGTCCAATTAATAAGAGTGTGGAAATTGGCCAGTTACCCCGCAGGCTGTTTCCAGAGTGGGGGGGGGGGGGGGGCAGCGCTGCCTTCGGGGATGCAGACTACGGAGAGCCAGAGTTCAGGAAGCTGGCTCTGCTTTCTCTTGAAGCCTGGCCAGAAGGCTGCGTGATCTGTACCGGGAAAACTGCAGGCCTCACATACAAAGCTCCTGTTTCAGGGCTGAGCATGGAGCTGGGAATCTGAAGGCTGGGGAGCGGATCACAGGCAGGAACTGGGCTGAGCAGAACCAGGGCTCTTCAAAACACAATTCTAAACTGAATTCAGCAAATCAAGCCTAGGGTTGAGTGCACACAGGGCCATGCCCTGATGAGTAGGGTCAATCAGTCACAGGGAAACACACACCCATACAAAACACACCCCAAAACCAACTGCACCTAGCAGAGCAGAGCCTCTTCTATGGAGTTGCTGAGGGCAAAAAAGTGCCACAGGTCAGGGACAGGCTAAGGCATTGGGAGAGGTCCAGCATGACCAAGTGGTGGATTCAGGGGTCCATTCCATCATAGGGTATCAGCTCTGCACCCTTGTGCTGGAAGTGGGTATGCAGAGACTCTGGCCCTACAGCAGGCACTAAGTGGGGGAACATTCAACTCCTCAAGAGCTTCGGGGGTGGGGGGGGAGACTATGAGCACAGTGATGACTCCACAAATGTGTATTGGTACATCTACAGACATAGCAACATAGTGTAGACATAGTAGACAGAGCTAAAGAGACATAGAGACAAATAGAGGCAGAACAAAAGATAAAGATGTAGAGACAGATATAACTATAAACACAGATAAAGACATAGACACAGAAATATATACATAGACATAGTATAGACACAGAGAAGGGCTGGAGTGATAGCACAGTGAGGATAGTGTTTGCCTTTCATGCAGCCAACCCAGATTTGATCCCTGACATCTCATACGGTGCCCCAAGCTTGCTAGGACTGATTTCTGAGCACAGAAACAGAAGTAAGCCCTGAGTACAGCCAGGTGTGGCCAAAATAACCTCCAAATATAAATGAATAAAAGATATAAACACAGGTATATAGATATGTAGAGGAAAATATAGGCATAAATGTAGATAAAGATCTAGATCTATAGGTAAAAGTATAGATATAGACACACATAGATATATAAAGATATAGAACTAGCTATAGATATAAATATAGGCATATAGATATAGAAATAGGTATATAGGGGCTGGCGTGGTGGCGCTAGAGGTAAGGTGTCTGCCTTGCCAGCGCTAGCCTAGGATGGACTGCAGTTAGATCCCCCAGCATCCCATATAGTCCCCCAAGCCAGGAGCGAATTCTGAGTGCATAGCCAGGAGTAATCCCTGAATGTCACCGGGTGTGGCCCAAACACCAAAAAAGAAAAAGGTATATAGATATAGATATACACATATGTTGGAGTAACCAGTTATTACTTTATTTGGGATAATTCTTCTTTGTGTTTGTCCCTACTGGGCAGAAAGTACCTCTGGATTGCCCCCTACCCCCCCCTATCCTCCACCCATGGGGTGGTCCTACTCTTCCATATAAAGATCTCGGTTTCAGTCCCCCAGCTAGCCTGTCGTCCTTCCTTTGTACCCTTTGCCTGCTTGTAGATAATTTGTGGTAGAAGTTCCTGAGCCTGTTTTATCTCCCTAACCTGGACTGGATTATTTCCTGTGTCATGTTGCTTCCAGACAGACCCACATTCCCCAATGCCCTAAAACTGGGGCATGAGACTTCCACTACAGACATAAAGAGACATAAAGATATAGAAAAAGATTTAGATATAAATATAGATATGTAGAGATAAAAGCAAAGATAAAGATATAGGTATTGAAGCAGACATAAGGATATAGATAGAGAGAGATAAAGATATCAATCCAGATATAGACACAGATATAGAAATAGGCCTAAACATAATCTAGTTTTAGATACAGACACACACACAGTGTGGTCTGGGGAATCGGAACCAGGCCAGCTGCACGCCATCGCGCACTGTCCCATCTCTCCACCACCATCATTCACCCACAATTATTTTCTCAGAATTTCTTTCAAGGAATTTCCAATGGCCCATTCAATTGATAACATATTTTCTAGATAACTCTCTAGTTTAATGCAAATTAAAGGTTATCATATTTGGCCGTAATCAGAGTGGTAAAAATTGGCCCCACATGAGCTGGTTTTTTTACTAGTGTATAAATCATGTACTTAGAAGACAGCAATAGAACGAGAACCACAAAAGCACAGAACATGGTGTCTTCCACCCAAACAACCTTGTGCACAGGCTGTGTACAGAGGCTCCATCTCAGGCAATCACAGGCCTGGGAACAGAGGCCAAGACCAGGCCAGGTGAAGTGACCCACAGACCACTGTCACCTGGTGAGTTCCAGCAGCTGAGACCACCCACAGACCCCCAAGTCAAGCCCATCTCCCGATGTCCCACCACCAGGCCCCAAAGCTTGCCCTTACTCTGAAAAGCATGTGCAGACTTGGGCTATGTTCACAACGCCAGACTTTTTCCAGTGTCTGCCAGATGCTATTGAAGAAACTTGTTCAGCCACGACCCCACCACAGCCAGGCTTTTCCATCAGTAAAAAGCCTTTGATATTAGGCAGAAGAGGAGAGGAGAGTTTCATAATTAAAAGTAATCAGGCCCGCTGCCGTTGTTCAAAGAACCCAGGGCAAAATGCAAAGGAGCCAGTCCTTGTTCAAAAAACATTAAGACAGCAGAAAAGGCCCGTTGGAGGAAGGTGTCAGTGTTCCGGACAACTTCAGGACTGAGCCCAGAGGGACAGAGTCTCAGACCCGGGACTTGACTGAGCACCCAGACAGCCTGAGAGCAGATTCAAACATTCCTCCTTCCCTCTTATCTCACTCCTGAACGGAAATACAAAGCACCTTCTGAAGTGCCTCACCAGTGACAAGGCCTCTTCTAACTAACTAAAGCTACCATCATGCTTTTTCAAAAGTTCCCAAGCTTCAGGGCTGGAGCCATGGTGCAGCAGTAGGGTGTTTACCTTGCACACGACTGACATAGGATGGACCGTGGTTCAATCCCCGGCATCCCAAATGGTGGGATTTGCCCAAGCAAGTGGAAGGGCATTTGTCTTGCATGCGGCTGACCCTGGACAGACCCAGGTTCAATTCTCAGCATCCCATATGGTCCCTGAGCCTGCCAGGAGCGATTTCTAAGTGCAGAGTAACCCCTCAGGGCCACGGCTGTGACCCAAAATGGAAAAAAAAAGGGGGGGGGGCCTTTAACTAGTTAAAGCCTTTGTATTGTCTGTGGTGCATAGATGCCCTTGGGAACCAGCTCCACACCAAGTCTGGGATGGAACTGTCTGGAACACTCTTAGTCCAGAAGAAGTTTCCCTTTGCACTTCCCCTGGCTTGTTCAAAGGACATGCAGCCTTCACCCATCTGTGGGCCACATCAGGTAGGATCAGGGATGCTGTGAAGCTGGCAGGAACTTGGAAACCACACCCGGGCACCCTATATATGCTGTGTCAGACCCAGGCAGGGAGGTGAGACAGGACACAGATGTTGCAAACAGCCTGACTGGAATGTTGGGGTTCACTTCCTGCCATAAGTATGCTTCTGGGTTGGGGAGATGGGACCGAAGGCCCAGGAGACACAGAGGCCTTGTGTTTTCAAGTGGTTGTTTCCATTGTGCTGGGACAGGAAGAGCCTGCACAGCCCCCCTAAGTCCAAGATCCTTTCCCACACTCACTGGTCATTGGGCAGCGCCCCACCTCTGGTCTTTTTTTTTTTTTTCTTGGGCCTAAGGAGAAAGAAGGTTCTGGGGACATCCACACCTTGGCATCACCTTAGTCATCACAGCCTTCCAAAAGTTTCTTCAGACCCTTCTTGGTTCGGGTGACTGCTGGTGACTTATGGGTCACGTGATCAGAGCCCAGCCCCTCTCTTCAGCTGTCAGTTGTCATTAGCTGGCTGCCAGGGTTGGTGGCAGGCAGAAGACACAGAGGTGGCCCTGTGCCCAGAGCCACACAGAGACTAAACAAGGGCACCCATAGCCATCCTCCTGAGCCTTCCCAAACCCTTGGTGCAGGCAACTCATTTCCCTGTTTACTACCACCTTCTCCCCTGATGCAAATCTACATCCAGTGAGGAGGGAAAGAGGACCAGGAAACCCACAGTACCTTCTTATCCCCCGTGTTTCCCAAGGAGCTCAGGGGGCAATACACAGTGAGGGGTGGGGGGTGGGGGAACGCACACAGCTTGGAAGGGGAGTAAGGGAGAAGCAGTCAGAACAAGATTGAAATTGGGGCCGGAGAGATCTCATGGAGGTAGGGTGTTTGCCTTGCATGCAGAAGGACAGTGGTTCGAATCCTGACATCCTATATGGTCCCCCAAGCTTGCCAAGAGTGATTTCTAAGCATAGAGTCAGGAGTAACCCCTCAGCGCTGCCGGGTGTGATCTAAATACAAAAAAAAAAAAAAAAGTAATTGAATTAAGAACAGGATTGAAATTGTCCAAGTGACAGGGCCTGAAGTCTGGGATCGCAGCACCAGTCATTCCGGTTTCCTCAGAGCCTGAGATGTGTCTCCTGGCCCCAAGTACTGGCTCCATGGTGGCTGCTGAGTTCCATAAAAAGAGCCAAGCAGAAGAGCCCAGCAAACACTAGCCTGGCTCCCGTCTGCTAAACCTTGGCCTTTACACTGGCCCTCAGAGCCCCCAAGGTTGCCACAGGGCAGAGGAGTAGACCTCAGAGGCTTTGGGGGTTGTTGTGGGGGCCACAGACATGAGGGTTGGGACACGCATGCAGTCACAGCAGACCCCTGAAATGTAAATATTTACAGTATGGCTAAACCCGCACTGCCACCCTGACTAATAAATTCAAACGATCATCTTTAAAAAATCTGCCCAGCTAATCCCCAGAGTTAGTAAGTCACACGTGGGAAACTGGGGGGGGGAGGGGTTGGTGGGGATGAGACTCAAAGGGAGAGGAACATTCTGGAGAGTTTGTCAGTGAGGATAAAGAATCATGCCACACATTGGGGCCGGGCGGTGGCGCTGGAGGTAAGGTGCCTGCCTTACCTGCGCTAGCCTAGGAGACGGACCGCGGTTCGATCCCCCGGCGTCCCATATGGTCCCCCAAGCCAGGAGCGACTTCTGAGCGCATAGCCAGGAGTAACCCCTGAGCGTTACCGGGTGTGGCCCAAAAACCAAAAAAAAAACAAAAAAAAAAAAAAAAAAAAAAAAAAAAAAAAAAAGAATCATGCCACAGCTTTTAAAGCAGCCATGGAGAGACAGACAACCTCATTCCCGAGACTTTTCCAACAGAACCCAACCAACAATCAAGTCTCGGCTTGATATGGGGACTGGGTGGGGGTTCAGGGTGGAGCTGTAACCCCCCCTTATGTCCACAGCACCAGAGAGGAAATGCTCGCCAAGATCTTTACCTCAGGTCTTGAGCCAGCATCTGCCTATTGTGGGCACTAGAGGCCCAAGCTGAGATTCAAGTGTGAATCTGGGCATAGCTGGCCCAGGGGAGGCCCTGGGAATGTGTCCACAGAGACCAGGCAGCCACTGCAAGAAGTGGTACACACATGTCATTTGCCAATGACACCCAGCTGGAGTTTCTGGGCCGGCAGGAAAATGTGGCCACCTCATGCTAAGTGGCCATACAGCCATGGCCCCCCTCAAGAAAGTCAGGTCAGGAGCCAACTTGGGGATTTGCCAGCACCTCTGAAGTCCCCTCAGAGGCTGGGACAGAGGCTGAATGAAGCTTCCAGGTTCCCCAGCTCCAATTGGTCCTCAGAGCACAGCCAGGAGCTTTCACAGAGCAGCCTGAAAGTACCTCCAGGTTTGGCCCATCTCCCCAAAAATGTGCTCCCCTCTCTCTGTATCTGAACCCCAGAACACTAGTGCACTGAGTCTCACTGCCTTTGGGTATGTGGGCACATGGTCTCTTCTATAGCTTAGAGCCAAAGACTAGGCTGACCAGGGAAGGTCCCCAAATCTGGGGACATACGAAGTGGCCTGGGTCAAAGGTTCTGACCTCAGTTTGAATGATGCTAAGAGGAAGATTCTAGAAGCCTATGTTGTGTCATGGACTCATTGTGAGAAGTCACGAAAGATACTGGACTTGCTGAGTGTCTAGGGGTCCTGCGGCTGCCATTGCAATGACCAGGGGTGTCCTTCTATTATCACTGTGACTAGCTGTCACCAGTCAGCCAGCCTGGATTCACCCCAGGCCGGGAGCTGCTGACTCACTGCCCAAGTCTGGCCTGCTCCACCTTGGACGTCTGCACTTCCTTAGCTGTGATTCTGGGGTGCTCTCCCACTTTTTTGCCTGATGCACTGTGTCTTCCAGCCCTGCAGCACAATCTCACTAGATTCAATGTGTCTGTCCCAGCTCAGAATTGCAACTTCCCCATTCCTGGGAGAGGGTGGTGATGGTCTTGGGGTTTGGGCAGGGGGATCTCAGTTCATCTAGAGTTCCAAAAGGGACCTCAGGCCAGGTTGAGCCCCCAAAACTTCTGCTGGGCTGTGTCCAAGCTTCTCCCCAGTAGCCCCGGCTGGGCTACCACCGAGTTCATCCTTACACTGCTCCCTGCGTGCTCTGGTACTAAACAATTCTCCTGGAGTTGGGCCACCTCTGGACCAATTTTCCCACCCTCCTGGGCCACTGATTGCATCCAGCAGGGGACTGAAAGCAAAGAACATATGTACTGAAGCTTGGGAAGCAGAATGGGCAGACACAGAGCACTGCCCAAGAGATGACAGCCACACAGATGCTAGAGAGATTCCAAATAGGATGGTTCTTGTGTCCATGGGCCTTATCTCATCTTGACGTTCCAATGAGGGTGTCATCTGGCAGGCAGCACTCACGGTTAATTATCCCCACCCCCCTTGAAGGAACAAGGGATCAAAATGTAAACAGGAGAAACTCCTGACTCCAAGGTTTTTAGATGACAGGGCCGGGGTTCACAGGGCAATTCTGATTTCTCCTTGTGTCATCTCACACCTGTTCAGGGGTTACAGAACCTAGTGTGCCAGAAATGGAAACTGTTCAGGATGGGAGGGTTGACACTAGGGAGTCAGCAACTGAGCCTGACTCTATCCCAGACAAACAGAGCAGAGTCCCCCCTTTTACCTCCCGACGCCGTCTCCAGGGCGACCTCGGGGAAATGTAGGACGGCATTTCTGCTCCTTAAAATCACTCGCCTCCTCCCAAGCCGCCACTTGACCTAATTCAGGGTATCAGCCACAGGTTGGCCTGTCTGTCACAGGGGCCAGAGACAAGGCTTTGTTGCTGGCTGTTACCCTGTCCCCACTCGCATCCCCTAGAGAGGAAAGAGCTATCTGAGAAGGAGTATGCATAGGACAGCCAGGCATTCGGGGTCCAGGAAAAGCACCTGGCAGGCGGCATGTGTCTTGCTCGGGACTCACACTGGTTCCCCCACTTTCCAAGAACACTACCTGACATGGGCCCAAAATCCCAAAAAAAGAAGAAAGATAAGAAAATGCTAAAAATGGTAACTTTAGGATTCCGGTTATGTTACCCATTTCCTCCTAAATTCCCCCAAATCTCCCCAAATTCAAAGGAGGCAAGGACAATGGCCATGGCAGGAAAGTGTGTGTGTGTGTGTGTGTGTGTGTGTGTGTGTGTGTGTGTGTGTGTGTGTGTGTGTGTGTGTGTGTGTGTGTATGTGTGTGCTTAAGAGAGAGAGGCCCCAGGCTCACTCCCTGGCACCTCATGGTCCCCAATCACTGCTAAAATCATCCCACAAATAAAAGCAACTTTCTGGACTTGTGAGCAGAATTCCTGTCATTTTCATCCATCTGTCTTTTCACCCTCCAATAAATTGAAGGGGCCAGACATGGTTTAGCCCTGCAGAACTCTGATGGGGCTGGGGGAGGAGCTCACCCACTGAAGGCAGCCCCCAGTTCCTGTCACCCCAGAATCCAGGACACCACTCCTCCACCCCATCCTACCCAGACCTCAGTTTTCCAGGACAAGGCCTGAACAAACAGTGGTCTGCACGGAGCCACCACCACACTCAAGCCCATGGGCGTGAGATGCAAGTGGCTGCTGCAACTTGGAGCTCAGAAATTTACCAGCAGGAGCCTAGCCTGGCCCCAGCACCCTAGCCTCCTACCAGGGGAAAGCAAGTGAGTTCACCCCACAAGGTACTTCTCTGCAGTCTCACATACACTTGAACAAACAACACAGGAACTTGGATATGGCCATTGGTGGGTGTGAAGCCAGCCCAGCCTCGAGGACAAGAGATCCCAGCAAAGGGAGTGGCCTGGAGGAGGCGATAGGAGGGGAATCTTGGTGAGCACCAGTTCTGCTGTGGCCAGCTCTGTCCTTCTCAGAGAGCAGGAGTCAGCCAACCCCCCCCCCAATACATGTAGAGGCCCTGCAAGGCCTGAGCTGGAGCACCGTAGGGACTCAGGAGCAAGTGCTTGCAGGGGAGTAGAAGGACACATTAGCCTGGGTCACTTACCATCATCCATCGCCCAGAGTCAGGCACAGCTCTCAGCGAGAGGCAGTCCTGAGAAATCGAGTGTCCCAAAACCCTAAAACACAGCACGAGAACAAGGAGGCTGTGACCTCAGGCTGCAGGATCTACCCTATGAGCTTGGTACACACAACAGGTGCCACTGGCCCAAATTTCTGCCTCCAATAAACATCTGGCAGGCCCCCTGTGCAGATCAGCAACAAGAGCTTGTGTCCAGTCCCTGCTCACCTGCTTCTAAAATCAGGACAGGACAGGCACCTCATGAACATCACTATAACCATGCCTTAACCAAAAGCCCAGGAGGAAGAGACTTCCAGATTTAACTGGGCTCCAAAAGATAAAGCACCTGGAGGCATACGGGGCCAGGTAGGAATACCCAGAGTCAGTCCACATGCCCCCACAAAAAGTTACACCCTCTACACAACACCTCCTCGAGCTCTGGCTTGAACCCCCAGGCAGACCCCCCCCCTTGCTTCCGAATCCTGCGGAAATAACAGAAAACAGCAGCTCAGGATCCCCTGAGGAGGACTGGCACACCTGGGCAGGGACACTCTTGGGGAAGTGACTCTGAGTCTCGCTGGAACTGGAACCCGCCTCACCTGGGAAAACAATAGTTTACTAAATTGAGAGCAGGAATCTGGGCAGATAGTCAGAAGGCAGGAGGGACATCAGATGGGAACCCGGTACCAGAGGGTGCCCCAGGTGAGGTCAAGAGTGGCCCCTGAGCCACCATGCATGGCCCCCAAATGAAAAAAGTGAAAATAAAGAGGGATAACACAGTGGAAAGTGTGTTTGCCTTGCATGCAGCCAATTCAGATTCGATCCCCAGCATCCCATAGGGTTCCCTGAACCTGCCAGGAGAGATTCCTGAGTGCAGAGCTAGGAGGAACCCCTGAGCACCACCAAGTGTGACCCCAAAGTCAAAACAATAATAATGAAGAAGAAGGAGGAGGAGGAGGAGGAGGAGGAGGAGGAGGAGAAGAAGAAGAAGAAGAAGAAGAAGAAGAAGAAGAAGAAGAAGAAGAAGAAGAAGAAGAAGAAGAAGAAGAAGAAGAAGAAGAAGAAGAAGAAGAAGAAAATGATGATCAGAACAAATGAGCCCAAAAAAATGTGTTTTCCTGTACCTTAGAATGGGCACAGGAGGTTCCAATATGACTGAAAATGGGTTCCCTGAGGCATTGCATCCCCAATGCCCCAGATGCAGGGCCTCCTACTCCAAGCAGTGCCCTGTGCGTGGCCCGATTGACTCTGCTGGGGGAGGAAAGCCAGGTCTGCTCTGGGCTCTCTGCCAAAGCCAGCAGGCTGGGAGTAACCATCCCCCCTGTGTGGGACCAGGCCAGGCCTCAGGGACACTGATAGGGACCAACTTGGGAGATTTATCTTCAGAGGGAAGACAATTTGTGGGATTCACCACGAAGCTCTAAACACCGCTTTGAGAGGATGCTCACGTTCACCTGTCAAGGCCAGACACTGTCCACTCCACCTCCTTACTGGTCCTTACTGGTCCTTAGCAGCCCGGTAATTTCCAGCCCTGCCCTGGACCATCCCTAAACAAACCCAACATGGAGCATCACCTTCCAGCCCCACTGCACAAATCCAGAAGGGGACTGGGGCGTTCCTGCCTATCAAGAGGAAAGTCTGTCTGGCTTTTTCCCTCTGGGTTCTCTCCAGAGCCATCGGGAACTCTGTCTTGGGGGCAGCCCTACAGTTTCCCCCTACCACACCATGACACAGAATGGGGTCTCATGTATCAACCACTCTTTCTTCCAGACATGCTCTGAGGAAGGAGGCTTCGGGAATAGGGGGCCCTGGTCAGGGGAGGGGACAGCCAAGAGCCATGGCATATCACCTGAATCACTTCTGTTCATGAAGTGGCCACACCTGGCAGTGTTCAGGGCCCATACGATTCTGGGTGGAAATCAGGAATTCGTACGCACATGGTCTGTGTACTACCTCCCATCCCCCTTGGCAGCTGGGGGGGCCCTGAGAAGATCTTTGGGACTGACTGGAACCACCCACGGGCTCCTCTATTCCCTCCCCCAATTTTTTTGGGAGAACCTCACAGCCACATTCTGTCCCTTAGCACTTCCTCAGCGGATGTGTGAAGGGTGACACTGGGGAAACACTGTCTCCTCCTGATGCCCCACATCCTCGAATGGCTCCTGGAGCAATTCAGAGCCCCACACAGCCCAGCCAACAGGTCCAAGATGCTGGGACATACAGGGCCCAAGCCTGACCTGCGTTCAGCTCCCCTGAACCCCAATAGCCTTTCCTGCAGGGATCAGGGCGACCCTAGGTATTGAAGTGCCCGAAGGGTCGGCCGGACAGTACACACATTCCAAAGAGGACAGAGAAAGGCCAGTTTCCCACAAATACTGTACTGGAGTGCCCCTACCAGGGATTGAATCCCCATTTCCCTTCGATGCTTCTCACACATGCTAGAATTCCAGGTAACCCCAGAGCAAAACTGACTGAGTGAACCAGGCACATGCACAGATCACCTCAGAGCCATGCATTCCCAAGCAAACATGCATGGGCACCACATAGTCACCCACCCCTGCAGCTTGGCCCACTTCTGCAGGTTGCCACACCCCAGAGTTCCATGTGTCCAAAGATGAGTGCTGCCAACCAGAGCTGTGCACACACTCACACCCGCCCAATCAGTGCTGAAACATGGGCTAGGATGAGACCTCTGCTTACCAGCACAAGCTTGAAAACATCCTTCCAAAGAGAAGGTCCCAGAAGGGCCCCAGCAGGCACCGTCTTGCTCCAGAAGAGCAGCCAATGTCAAGAATTGCCTGGGAGAATCACATGGCCACTACACCAGCCACCCCCACCCCAAAGCCAGGCCGGCCCCCCTGTGATGGAGTCACCCAGTACCCTGCAGTGGAGGGAAGGAATGTCGGAAGCACCATCGTGCCCACAAAGTAGGAGCACCCCCTGGGACAGGAAGTGGGTCTATGGGGAGAACCATTCCCCAGACACCCTTCTCCTGTGGTTTCACCTTTCCCATCTGAGGATACACCCTGCAGTACTTGGGGACCCCATGGTGCAGGGCCCTGCCTGCATTCATCCAGCCCTCGAAACCATCTCATCAGTCCCCAAAATAGGTAGTTGTTGGATTCTGGGGATCAATGGCAGTGAGACTTCCATGCTCTGTCAGCAGAGCCACCTCCAGAGAACACCCTGGCAGTGCCAGGTTAGACCTCAGGTCTCCCAAAGTTCCTGCCCTGGGTCTTCTTCCTAGGCGCCACTCTAAATTTCCCTCCCCATCTCTGGCTTCTCCAGGGGGCATGTTTCAAAGCTCTTCCTTCATGGAAGGCTGCCAAGCAGGGAGAACACCCCTATTCTCTCCACAGAAACACCCCCAAGTCTCATCTTCACAGGGGTACGAGGAAGGGTAGGCAAAAGGCCTTGAAATCTTTCCAGACCTTGGAGATGAGAGGAGGTTCTAGAACTGCTTTCCAAATGAAGGACTCAGGAAGGGGGGCAATTAGCCCTACCCTGGCTCTGGTAAACTTGGGGGGGTATTCCCAGCTGTATTGGGGGACTATATGCAGTGCTGGGGATAGAACTGGGGCCAGCTGCATATAAGGTGAGTGCCTTAACCCTTGTACTCTCTTCAGACAAAACCACACAGAATTCCCTCTCTCACCCTCCTTTCTATCTAGAGCTCTTCCCAGCTCTTCACACTCCCCTAACTGGCCAGGATCACCAACCACACAGGGGCCAGACCTGTTTCACTTCAAAGATAATTAAATGCTTGCATCATCAGTGCAAGCAGATGAGCTGGGTCCCAGCCACAGGATTACAGAGCTGGGCCAGGTTCATGCCCACCCTGCCCACTCAACACCTGGCCCTGTGAAAGCTTTACAGACTGATAGACAATGACAAGAGCCATCTACCTTCAAGGTGTCCTGGGGACCAGTGTGCCACCACAGTCTGGGGTATTGGGATTGCATTGGAAACTCCAGCAGATGGATGCTCAGGCCAGCCGTGACCTTACTGATGGCGCTCAAGCCACAATGACTGGACACTACTGCCCAGGGTGAGAAGAGCTGCCCACTCAGGGCACCATGTTGGAACATCCAGCAGATAGGACAATGCAGTTGACACCCTTCACAGCGCCATGGATCTCACCCGCTCCATCCGCCCTCCCAAATCACGTTTCCTTCACATTGATATTAAAATGAGCTTTCTTTCGAGATACTAAAGTGAAGTCAAATTATGATTCAACGTCGGCTGTTACATAAGCCACCAAGTGGCTCAGCCCCACACAGATCATGGTGAGCTGGCCTGCCTCCATCCAACACTAGAGCCGCATTTCGTAACCACCTGGCATGGGGGAGGTCACTCTGACGCCTTGTGCCTCAGCTTCCCTAAACTGCTGTTCTGAGGGAGAGAGGGCATGTGAGAGCAAACAGGGACCCCAGACGGCAACTGAGCGGTGTGATACCTTTGCTGAAAATGTATAAAGGCTTCTCCACTTAGGCCTGGACTCTGCACTCACTTTGCAAGGCCACCTCTCGGGACAGCTCTGTTATGTCCAGTAAAAGCCCTAAGACCCAGGAGCCAGAGCAATAGCACAGTGGAGAGGGTGTTTGCCTTGCATGTGGCTGATCTGGGATCGATCCCTAACATCCCATATAGTCCCCGGAGCCTGTCAGAAGTGATTTCTAAGTACAGAGCTTGGAGTAACTCCTGAGCCCCACTGGGTGTGGTCCAAAACCCACCCACTCCCTAAAAAAGTACAGGGACCCTTGCATGTCTGCAGGTTCTTCTGCTAAATCCCTATCAGCCCTTCAGACCTCAAGCAGGCAAAAAAGTTTGGAGACAGACGTGGAAATCCCTGCCTGCTTTTACGGGGCACAGGGCTGGTGCCCAAGAGGCTGAGTCTGTTCTAAAGAGTTCAGTCGGCTCCGCTGGCACAGCCAATGAATCCCCAGCCTCTTGGTGTCTTCCTCATGAGAAAAGGTAGGCACTGGCCAGTTTGGGATCACAGCCTTGGGGTTGCAGGCAGAGGGACCCATGTCCAGGGCCCAGGTGAGATCATGACAGAAACAAGCCTTCCATAGCAGGGCTCCCAGGTCCCCTGTTACCCACCACCTGCACCCCCACAGTCTCAGAGAGGGCAACTTCTTTGGGCATCTGGAAGTCTCTCACACACACAGAAGTCCCCACCATCATATTCAAAAGTTTGGACCCAAACTCACCCCTTCGCCGAAAGTTTGGACCCAAACTCACCCCTTCGCCGACCACGCCAAGAAGCAGTCTCAAAACCTCAAAACCCCCATTTGATGCAACTTATCTCGAGAAAATCTAGTTTCAGTACAACCAAGAGAGATAGTGAGGGTCCCCCCCTTCCTGGGGACCTGCCTCCAAAACAAGCGAATTTCATCCCACAGAAACATGGGTTCCCTGCCTGAAAGGGAAGGAGAAAAGTCTAGGTGCCCACTGCAGGTACGGGGGTGGGGAGGAAAAGGGGAGATAGCAGTGCGGACCCGAAACCAAACCAAACCATCCAAACCCTCCGGGACTGGAGAGCCTCAGGGAACACCAGCAGGGCGGGAGGGAGGGGAGGTGCGTGCATTTAACCGAGGAAACACCTCTTCTTCCCAGCCTCATCAACACCTCCGGAAACCTCTGTAAGTTGTGGGGGGTGCCACCTCCCCGGGCGCCTGGAAGCTCCTCCAACCTCACATACAGGTCACAGGAGGGATGGATGCTAACTTGAACTTCAGACTACCCACAGCTGCCTTCAGAGGCAAGCTCAGCCTCCCGACCTTGGTGGAAAAAGAGCTGCAAAAGCCAGCAGAGCCAGCAAGGCCAGCGAGAGAGAGCGAGCGAGCGAGCCAGCCAGCCAGCCCTGGACGCGAGGATTCTCTCTGCTGCCTCCAGACGCACGCGGCTAAATACAGCCGGGGAGACGCTGCGCCCACCAGGCTGCTCTCCCCTAGACCCTCCTGGGGCGCCCGGAGAAAGGGACTCCCTTGCAGGTGAAGGGGGTCACCTCCACGTGACCCTGCACACTGCAAAATGCACCCCCTTTGCAGGCTCGCCGAGACACCCCAACCAAGTCCGGCCGGCCACCGGAGCGCGCAGATGGCAGCTCGGGGAGGAGGAGATAGATGGGAACGAACGAACGCGGCGCGGTGTGGTACTGCCAAGGGGCCCCCCAGCTGTCATCGGTGACCATCTCGGTTCTCACCAACCCGGGGGTGCCCTGGACCAAGGCGGAGAGAGTAAAAACGCACCCCCTTGGGCCACGGATCCCCCGGCCCCGCTCAGCCCGAGTGGGAGAAACAAGTCGGGGGCCTAGGGGGGGAAGAAGGTGCAGGGTGCGGGGTGGTGTCCAGAGCGCGCGCGTGGGCAGCGCGCCCGGGGTGCCCCCCACGTCTCCAAGCCCCGCGCCCCATGGGGGAAGCGCTTCGCTAAAAGGAAAGGGGAGCCCGGCAGAGCTGAGAAGCCCACAAGGAGGACGCGGAGGGCCTCCCCATCAAGACACCCCAACCACCCATCTCCGAACCCGGGGTCTCCCCGTAGCGCAGCGCAGCGTCGGGGGAAAGGGGCGCCGAACCCCTCACTTACGTGCCGAGGGTCTCCTTAAACTCGAAGATCTTCTTGATGTCCTCGGCTGGCTTCTTCCAGGACGCGCTGCTCTCGCCGTTCTCCCGGGCCATGGCAGCCGAGGGGCGCGCGGGGGTGACCCCGGGTTGGTGCGCGCTGGGGAAGGGGCGCACGGATGGAGGCGGCTGCGCGCGGAGCCCCGTGGAGATGGATGCTCAGCGGTGGGGATGCTCGGCCCAGGCCCCCCAACACCACCCTAGGCTGCGGCTGCGCTTCCTCCCCTGCAGTTTCCTTCCTCTTTCACTCTCGCCGCCTGGCAATCGGGCTGCGTTTTGGGGCACCCCGACTTCCTGCCGCCCGCCGCCAGCCAGCCTCACTTTCTGCTACTTTCTGGCTTCCCTTCTCCGCCCTGCGCGCCGCCCTCCACCTCCTCCTCCTCCTCCTCCTCCTCCTTCTTCTCTTCCTCCTCCTCCTCCTGCTCCCCGCCTCCTTTGGGGATGTCCAGCAGCAGCCCAGGAGCGCCGTGCCCCGGTTGCAGGGGGCACCGCCGCGCACCCCGCGGAGCCTGCGAGGAGGCAGGCAGGTGCGGGTCGGTCGGACCCGGGTAGGTGCGGGGTTCCGGAGCGTGCGTGCGCGCGCGCAAGGGGAGGTTTTCTTCTCCAACCCCCCCACTACCAACCACCACCTCCGGGTGCTGGATGGATGCTACCCGGTCTCGTCTCCAGGGGCGCGAGGGTTTTCCTTAGCTGGCTGGCGAGAGAGAGAGAGAGAGAGAGAGAGAGAGGAGAGAGAGAGAGCACCGGTGGAGATGGATGCGTTCTGGATGGATGCGGGGCTCGGCCTGCACCTACCTCCCCGCGCGCAGGTTGTTATGGAGACGGGAGGCCACCCCCTCCCCCGGGGTGCGGGCCCTGGTGGGCGTCGACGCGCGTGGGGTGTCCCCCCGATGCTTGATGTTCCCCGGAGCTGGGCGGGCCGCGCTCACGAGGAGTCGATTCGCATTGCACCAAAATCGGCTCCGGCTCCGGCTCGCCGCTTGGATTCCTGGCGGTCGCGGGGCCGCGCAGACGTGCCAGGCGATGCCCGCTTTTCTCTCACAACCCCCCTGGGAGTTGACCCCTCCGGGCTGATCTGGATGCCCACGAGGCGGTGCATTTGGACGCGGCTTGGCACAGGCCCCGGGCGCCGCTCCAAGGCTGCCTAGCGCAGGGTTGGGTCTGGAGGGCCTGGGCATCCGCCGGATTTGTAGCTGTCCGCTTCGCCCCTCTTTCTTCGACAGGTGCCCGCACGCGCTGGGCCCCTGACATTGGCCTGCAGGGCAACCCCCAAAAGGGCGCACGCCTGGGAGTGTCCCTTCCTGCAGCCTGGAGAGAAGAATCTGAAAAGTCCCCGCAAGCACCGACCACCTTAGACTGTGTCAAGCTGTCAAAGCGCAGCGCCCCGAGGGTCATCGCCTAGTCCCTAGCCTGCGGGGTTCAGGGAATCGCCCACTTGCTCAGGCCTCCTCAGCTGAATAAACAGCCCGACTCTTGGTTAATGACACTTGTCCCATTTCCCAGGGCTGTTCCAAGGCCATGATGGACCTGAGGAGTCCAGTCCCCCCCAAAAAAGAAAACTTCAGCACCTGGACCCTAAGCTGAGACTTCAACTCTTTTTTTTTTTTTTTTTTTTTTTTTTTGGTTTTTGGGTCTCACCCGGCAGTTGCTCAGGAGTTACTCCTGGCTCCATGCTCAGAAGTTGCTCTTAGCAAGCACGGGGGACCATATGGGACGCCGGGATTCAAACCGATGACCTTCTGCATGAGAGGCAAATGCCTTACCTCCATGCTATCTCTCCGGCCCCGAGACTTCAACTCTTCCCTGATCCCAGGGCTCAGTAGAATCCGGGACCTCCCTCTCCCCACTGGCTGTTCCAGAACCTTCCTTTATCCCCCTCTTCAAGCTAACCAAGGATTTGGCTCTTAGAAGGCCCCCCTCAAAGTTGGGGGCTCTATGCCAAAGTGCAAAGCAAATGGCACCCTACTCTGTAAAGAAATACGTTTGAGGCCAGAACAATAGGTAATACAGTGGGTTGAGGTGCTGGCCTTATACACAGGCTGTCTTAAATTTGTACCCCAGAACCCTATAGGGTTCCCAACAAGGTGTGATCCCTGAGCACCAGAGGGTGTGGGGGGGAAAGAAAGAAAGAAAAGGCAGAAAAATATATTTGAGGTCCATCTTGGCTCCCCGCCAAAGTAGCAGAGCAGCTCTAGCATGGACCAGGTGCTGACTGGTCCCGCCCCACATGGGTCCTATGCCCCACACCACAAGACCCAGAACTGAACTTTCAGGCCCAAACACTGCTGAGAGAGGCCCCAAATCTTTTACTTTTTAATTATTTGTTTTATCTGTTGATTTGTACTCAGACTTACTCCTGGCTCTGCACTCAGAAATCACTTGTGACAGGCTCAAGAGACCATATGGGATGCTGAGGATCAAACTTGGGTCCGCAAGGCAAGTGCCCACTCTGTACTATCACTCCAGCACCAAGCTCTGATCTTTTTAAAAAGGAGAACAACAGGGGCCGGTGAGGTGGCGCTAGAGGTAAGGTGTCTGCCTTGCAAGCGCTAGCCAAGGAAGGACTGCAGTTCGATTCCCCATCCGGTTCGATCCCCCAGCATCCCATATGGTCCCCCCAAACCAGGGGCAATTTCTGAGTGCTTAGCCAGGAGTAACCCCTGAGCATCAAATGGGTGAAGCCAAAAAAGGAGAACAACAGAAATAGATTTGAGCACTGCACATGGTCAGGTCACAAGAAGATGGTGTCCCCTCTCCCAGCTCTCCCACAACCCCAGGCTTCTACTTCTCCTCCTCCCTACTCCCACCTCCTTCTCCTCCTTTATCTAGTGCTTTCTCAATTCTGCATCCTCTGACTCAATACTGGCCTCAGTTCACCAAGCTCATTCTTCTCAGCTTTTGCTGCAGAACTGAAGAAATGCTCCTGGTCCTTTCAAAGAGCTGAGAAAGGTGAAAGGGCAGGGAGGTGAAGATGAGGAGGGGTCAGAAGTCCCTGAGGGCAGGATACCAAGTGAGATGCCTGTATCCTATCACCCTGCGCGATCAATGACTGGTGGCCAGTGTTCTTGAGTGAGTGTTGACTTGATAAGGAAAAAGAAATGGAATTGAAACAGCTAGTTGGGCCTCCTGGCACAGGTGAAAAATGCTGCGAGAAGTTTCCTTTCTCCTCCAAACTGCCCAGAATGGTATTTGTTCAGCAAGATCAGGGACCGGAAAGATAGCATAGAGGTAGAGCATTTGTCTGGTATGCAGAAGGATGGTGGTTCGAATCCCAGCATCCCATATGGTTCCCCGAGCCTGCCGGGAGCGATTTCTGAGCATAGAGCCAGGAGTAACCCCTGAGCAATGCCGGGTGTGACCCAAAAACAAACAAAAAATACCAGCAAGATCTAGTCACTCCTGCTGGAGTGGGTACTGGAGAAAAGACTCAGACATGTATTGGAGAACTCAGAGTAACCAAGGAGGATCACAGAGGACCCACTAGGTCCAGCTGGAGGAACTTTATTCCTCCTATACTGAACCGTGCTCAATAAGAGATCCCCCAATTCTAGTCCACAAGAGCAAAATGCACTATTCCCTGAGCATGATGCAGCCTCTGTTGGAAATGGCCTGATTCAGTTCTGTTGACTGGACACTTCTCCAGGGGAACTGACTGTCTCCTGACTGCCATTCTTAGGGTGATGGCTCTTCCTTCCACCCAAACCCGCTGTCGAGTGCTCAGTCCTAAGCTCTCTGCTCCTAAAAACTCTGCCTGCTACTCCAGTCTACTCCCATTTCTCTGCCAAGTCTTTCTATTTTCAGAAAGTCCAAAGATTTTTTTCTTTAAAGAACCCAAAGAGGTCGTTTTAATAAGTCATTGTGAAAGAGTGACTAATTCTCCTGTCACCAAACTTTTCTCCTACCAATTTTCCGGCCGATCTTTCAGGATCCCTTGGCCTGGACTCAGCATTGAGCAGATGGTATAGGAGAAATAAACAATAGCTTAAGCAATGCATAGATTAGATTGGAAACTCTCAAAATTACCTCTTGTCAGTTTTGAATGCTTCAAGTGATAAACTAGGAGGAACTGAATCCAGAAGCTAAACCAAAAATGAAAAATTGGAGTGTGGGGGATAAATCAAGTGGAAATGAACAAAAGAATAGCTAGACAATGAAAGGCAAAAGATACTTAATATATTCATAAGAGCAGATTTTCTTCGGAATAATATGACAAATAGGACATACTATAGTAGAACATATAAAATAAAATGTTCTATACCGGCCACAAGGAATATAAAATAAGGGTACAAAAATATTTAAAGGTGTTATTCAATAAAACTTTCCTTAAGTGGAAACTTTATCCACAGATTGAAGGGATATGCCTTCTTTCACAAAATAAATATATTTCCAGTAATACTGAGGTTTTTCTTCGTAAAAAATAAATTTCATGGTATAGGAAATGAACTAAGGTTGTTTCTCATGTAGCAGACTTGCAGGGGTCTCAAACTCATGGCCCGCGGGCCACAAACGGCCCTCCGTACAACATTTTGTGGCCCTGCCCTAGAGGAATCTTTTTTTGTTTTGTTTTGTTTTAGTTGTTTGTGTCACATCCCCCAATGTTCAAGGCTTACTACTGACTTTGCACTCAAGGATCACCCCGACTTTGCCTCCTGCGGCCCCTCCCCAAGTACCACTAGGAGTAACCCCTGAGCACTGCAAGGTCTAGACCAGGGGTTTCAAACTCAATTTACCTGGGGGCCACAGGAGGCAAAGTCGGGTGATCCTTCAGTGCAAAGTCAGTAGTAAGCCTTGAACATTGGACGGTATGACCCAAACAACTAAAACAAAACAAAACAAAACAAAAATAGGTGCCTCTAGGGCAGGGCCACAAAATGTTGTACGGAGGGCTGCAAATGGCCCCCGGGCTGCGAGTTTGAGACCCTGGTCTAGACCCAAAATCCAAAAAGAAAATTTATGGATGGCCAATATGGATCTGGGTGAAAGTATTTATCTCCAGGAAAAATAACCATTTGGTTTTCTCCAGGAAAAAAATGAAAATCAGTGAACCAAATCATATATATTTGCGGGGAAAAGTGTCAACTGGTCACAAATCTTTCTCGCTCCAGCGAGATCAAAGGTGTTCATAAAAGTCTCCTTAGGAAGAAATTCTAGGTAATAATTTTAGCATTGTTAACATTCAAGGAATCAGGATCCTCTATCCAGCCCTATTTTATGTGCTTTACTGTATTTATTTGTTAGTCCTCACAACATTTAGATGAAGTAGGAAATGTCCTTATTCTCCTTTTAGAGTAGAAGAGGCCCTGGTTTTGGGGGAGATCGGTAGCACAAACAGGTGACATGACAGGACAGCATCCAAGCAGCCTGGTCACAGGGCTCTACTATCACAAACAGAGCCAGGTCACAGATGAGGGGCTCACCAGTTACAAGAAGCTGGTACAAGGAGGAGAAATGGACCTGATCCAAGGCCTCCTCCACTGTGTGAAGACATCTTTGTATTCTTTTTTTTTTTTTTTTTCACATCTTTGTATTCTTTTCTGGGCCATGCCTGGGGGATCCTCAGAGTTACTCTGGGCTCAGTTCTGGGAATCTATGTGGTACTCAGGATGGAACTGAGACCTCTGCATGTAAAGTATGCACTCTGCCCCTGGAGCTCTCTTCCTGAATGGAGTCAACTTTTTAATAAAAGGGGGGAGAATTGATGTTCAGAACTGAAACAGTGGGTAGGGCATTTGTTTGAAGACAGCACAGCCATCCCAGTGTTAGATTTCCAGCAACCATAGTGTTTCCCGAATTCTCCAAGTGATTCCTGGGCACAGAGCCAGAAGCAACCCTGAGCACTTCCAGGTATGACCCAAAAACAACAACAACAACAACAACAACAACAACAAAAGAACTGAACCGGGGATCTAATAACTGCTGAATGATCCCAAGGATCTGGTATTTGCAGGTTGGATTTTCTCAGACACCCCCACACACCCCTAGTCAGCACAGCCCTTAGATTGACCCTTCATGGCTTCACTGCACTGCTTCCCACGCCCCAGCCTCGAAACCCGAAGAAATCCTTCACTCTTATCTGGATACTGCTTCCATGGCTAACATTGAAACTACGGGCATGTTGGTTCCTGTCAGCATGGAGAGTCGCTTCCTAACCCAAGAAAGCGCATGTAGTGACATGCACAGGGCCATTTATAGGAGGAAGGACAGGGATGGCAAGGTGCTGGGTCTTTTATGGGGTGAAGAACAAATTGGGGCTGGAGTGAGAGTCCAGTGAGTGAGAAACTTGCTTTTGTACACAGTCAACCAGAGTTCAATTTCCAGAACCACTTGGGTCCCCCCAAACACCAATAAGAGTGATCACTGAGCAGAGAGCCAAAAGTAAGCCCTGGGCACTATCAGGAGCCATCCCTGAGCACTGAGCCAGGAGTGAATGCTGAGCATCACAATAAGTAATCCCAGAGCACAGAGCCTGGAGTCAGTCCTGAATACCATTAGGACTGATCCCAGAGAGCACAGAGTCAGAAAGGAGCCCTAAGCATCACCAAGAGTGATCCTGGAGCACAGAGCCAGGAGTAAGCCCTGAGCACCACCAAGTGAGGCTGCCAACTCAAAAGAAAACAAATGAACAAGCAAATGGGACCACACTGATTGTCTGTACAGAGACCGATCAGCAGATTTGAGTCTTGAACTTCATCATTGGGAACACACTCGGTGGGGCATGCTTTTCCCACCATGAACCATGCATGGGGTGTCCCAAGGGTGCTGTTCATCTCAGTGAAACCAAGTTTAAGTTGACCGACCACTGTGGCCACCAGACCAGGGTCACCACCAAGGTTGGACTTTCCCCAAAACCTCTCCAGAATTTTAAGTCTGTGATGAAATGGGAGCCTGATTGACTGTTGTTAGAAATTCTTTCTTCCCTGGTAGCTTTCTGAACTTGAAACATTTTGAAGTCCAAGTTTTTAAGTAATATGGAAGCTTAAAGAATCATTGGTCTTGGGGCCGGAGAGATAGCATGGAGGTAAGGCGTTTGCCTTTCATGCAGGAGGTCATCGGTTCGAATCCCGGCGCCCCATATGGTCCCCTGTGTCTGCCAGGAGCAATTTCTGAGCCTGGAGCCAGGAATAACCCCTGAGCACTGCCAGGTGTGACCCAAAAACCAAAAAAAAAAAAAAAAAAAAAAAAAAAAGAATCATTGGTCTGGGGCCGGTGAGGTGGCGCTAGAGGTAAGGTGGCTGCTTTGCAAGCGCTAGCCAAAGAAGGACCGAGGTTCGATTCCCCAGCGTCCCATATGGTCCCCCCAAGCCAGGGGCAATTTCTGAGCGCTTAGCCAGGAGTAACCCCTGAGCGTCAAACAGGTGTGGCCCAAAAACAAAAACAAAAACAAAAATAAATCATTGGTCTTAAAAATGGAATCTCTGGGCCCGAAGAGATAGCACAGCAGCGTTTGCCTTGCAAGCAGCCAATCCAGGACCAAAGGTGGTTGGTTCGAATCCCAGTGTCCCATATGGTCCCCCCCCCCCCCCCCGTGCCTGCCAGGAGCTATTTCTGAGCAGACAGCCAGGAGTAACCCCTGAGCACCGCCGGGTGTGACCCAAAAACCAAAAACCAAAAAAAAAAAAAAAGAATCTCTGTATTTGGCAAATTCCTACTTCCAGCACATCAAAAAAAAAAAATATATATATATATATATATGGTGGCTGACTATCCTAGGCCCCCCAATGTGGCTTTCTACCCAGAAATCACTCCTGGAAGAACTTGGGGGACCAAATGGGATTCCAGGGATCAAACATAAGTGGGAGGAGTACAAGGCAAGTGCCTTCCCCGCTGTACTGTCGCTCCAGCCCCCGCAGCATTTCTCTGTGAGATATTTATTGTGCATTTCCTTTAGTGTTAGTGCTTTGTTTTGTTTGGGGGCCACAGTCAGCAGTCCAGTCCACAAGGAATACTCTCTGGACTGTTCCCAGAGGTGCTGGGATTCCAGGGGGAGCCTGGAATCTAACTTGGGGGTCCTACATGCTAAATGTGCACCCAGTCCTGTGCCCTGTCTCCTTAGCCCACCAGCTGGGCTCCTGGTGATGCTTAAAGTTCACTCCTGACTCTGTATTCTGGGATCGCTCCTGGTGGTGCTCAGGGCATATTTCCCACCATCCAGATGTTCATAGTCTACAGGACTAAAACCCACATGAACACAAACAACAGCATTAAAATGGGGCCAGGGATGTGGCTCAGTGGTCGAGCACTAGCCCCTTAGGTAAACACTGGTCATGCAGTGGACCCAGAAATCCTGAATCTGTTTCACAATGCATAGAGGTTTTAATTTTGTTTTGTTTTGTTTTAGGGCCACACCCTAAAACAAGGGGTTACTCTTGGCTCTGTGCTCAGGAATCTCTCCAGGCAGTGTTCTGGGGATCGTATGGGATGTCAGAGATCAAACCCGGGTTGGCCACATACAAGGCAAGAACCCTCTCCTCTGTGTTATCACTCAGGCCCTGAAACAGAGTGTTGCAGAGCAGGCGTTTTAGCTCTTGGTTTTCTGGTCACTGAGCACCTCCAGTGAACACAGTCCCCCAAGATGCTCTGTTGAACTTACTGGGCTCATGGTCATGGTCAGACTCAGCCCATTATGGATTCTCCCCACCCGTGAGGGACCCTTCCTGAACATGAGTGTGCTGTTACTGAACCCAAGAGAAAATTGAACATAACTGAGTCCTGCCCTGCACCCCCTCCTAAAAATATCAGGAAACCCATAGGAAGTGTAAGGGCTTGTGGGCTCCCCTGACCTGGCAGTGGACGTGGAGTGGGGTTCAGAGCTGCAGCTGCAGAAGGAAACATTTCTGCCTCTCATTTCCTTCCTCCCTCCCTCCCTCCCTCCCTCCTTCCCTCCCTCCTTCCCTTCCTTCCTTCCTTCCTTCCTTCCTCCCTTCTTCCCTCCCTCCTTCCTTCCCTCCCTCCTTATTTCTTTTCCTCCTTTTCTCCTTAGTCACCATGGATTTCCATTTTCAGTCTCCAAGAACATGTACCCTGGGGAAATAGGTCTTGCTGACCTGCCATCAGCCCAGGGTGTTTCTATAGGAATTAATTCTCACAGACTCAAAACTCCATCGGAATCCATGTCACTGGCAAGCAGGAGGGTATACGCCAACTGTGACCATGCAGATAGCCCAGGCTAGAGGACCAACCACACAGCATGGGGTCCTCAGCAGGCCTAATGGGAGCATTGCCCTGCTCAAGCATTGGCCTTTGTGCTATAAAAGAGAATAAAAACAAGAGAGGAAAAGAAGCCAACAGCGTGCATGCAATCAAGGGACTTCTAGCCCGGCAGGGGGGCAAGGCGATGTGTGGCTGTCATTCCAATAATGGTGCACTGTAGATGGGGTACAGGCCGAGGATGGATGCCGTGTCCAATGCCCTGCTCTCACCTGGGCCATTTCCAGTTCTTTCTCTCCACTGCGGTAACATATGGGGCCGGATGAGATAATGTCTGCAGAACTCTCTGGATTTCGTGGAAGAAAGCTGGGAGAGATGCGGAAGGTATTAATAGAATGCAGTCTTGTTTTCCCTCCTTGTCACATCTGCCTGCTCATCTTTTGTCTGTACAATAAAGTGAATGGTTTAAGAAGAGGGGAAAAAAATCCTACCCCGAGCCCATCCACCCACCAGACTCCCACTGAGTTTTCATGTGGCGAGAGATGTGAGTAATCTTGTAATGTCACTTGCTTCCAGCTGCGCTGTTCTCTTGGATGGAAACCTGCCCATCAGTAGAGGTTGTGCCCACGTCCTTCCCTGGTACCCTGGGCCTGGAGGGGAATCCACTCTTCCAACTGAAGCCTGAACTATTTAGCACAGGAAACATGGGGCAGTTTTCTATTCAAATGAAAGACCTACATGTGGACACCAACATTTTTCACAGATGTCAAGGGCTTGTACCTTTTTATTACTTGGGAGGGTGGGGACAGTGCTAGGTCATGCCAGGCATTTCCCTTTTCTGGCCAAACCCAGTGGCATTCAGGGGTTACTCCTGGCTCTCTGCTCAGAAATCATTGCTGGCAAGCTCGGGGGATCCTTTGGGATGTTGGGGTTTAAATTCCTGTGGGCCGCATTCAAGGCAAGCGTCCTCTCTGCTGTCCTTTGGCTCAGGTTCCCTAACTGTAGCTTTTTAACTAAAAAAAAAAAAAAAAAAAAAAGTTGAGAGGAGCCAGAGCGATGGTGCCGTGGTAGGGCATTTGCCTTGCCTGCTGCTGACCCATAACAGACCGTGGTTCGATTCCCCGGCGTCCCATATGGTTCCCCAAGCCTGCCAGGAGCAATTTTTGAGTAAAGATCTGGAAGTAACACCTAAGCCACCGGGTGTGGCCCAAAAACAAAAACAAAAAAAAGTTGAGGGAGGGGCAAGGATACAGAACAAAAAGCTTTTACGTATAGAGGCTCTGGGTTCTATCCTAACACCATATAGTCCCCTAAGCATTGTCAGGAGTGACCCCAGAGCAGGGATCTGGGAGTAGCCACTGAATTGCCAGGAGTGGCCCAACCACCTACTCCAAAACGGTTACTGTTATTGGACTAGAGAGATAGTTCAGTGAGGAAACACTTGCCTTGAATAAAGCCAACCAGGTTTGATCCCTGGCTATATGGTTCGAACCTACTAGAAGCGATCCCTAAATAGACAGCAGGAGTAAGCCCTGAGCACAACTGAATCTGGGCACCTTCCACCTCTTTACTCCTCCTCTTCTGTACATAAACCTGTGTGATACTGGGGTATTATGGGGTATTAACTTGGTCTGTGATCAGTTTTGTGCATGGGAAGCCTGAGCCATAGCACAGCGGGGAGGGTGTTTGCCTTGCAGACAGCTGATTCAAATTCCATCCTCGGCATCCCATAGAGTCCCCAGAGCCTGCCAGGAGTGATTCCTGAGTGCAGAGCCAGGAGTAACCCCTAAGGGCCACCAAGTGTGCCCCCCACACACACAAAATAAATAAAAGAAAGGTATGTGTACAGCGACCACTGGCCTTGAACCAACAATTTCAGGAAAGACCTTTCACCTTCTCCCTGGACACAAACTGTTCTAAAGAAAGCAGCAGCGCCCTGAGCATGCAGAGAACCTTGGCTGGCAATGTCCACACCGCCCTCATCCCAGAAAGGCCAGTCGTGTCTCAGACCACAGCTCCGCATTCTTGGCTCTGTGCATAGAGGCCAACCAGGCCGCTGTCCCTGGGGCCTGCTAGAAACAACACTGGGCAGCATATCTTTTTCCCCGGGCTTTGTCGACTTCCTTTACTGGAAAACCAAGAGGCAGCTTTGGGCCGGCCACCCAGGAACTGTTCAAGATCACACAGAACTTGGCCCTCTGTTTGATGCATTTCTCCGCCACAGAGCATGACCTTCAAGCCCCGCATCCTCCTGCCAGTGGCTAGCGTTCCTCAGTAGCAAGAACACTGATATTGGGGACAAGAGACTGTTGTGATGCACCCTGTGACCCGCATCATTCTGAGCAACCCATGCGGTGGGGGATTCCTCCAAAGGGACAAAAACACAGCTGAAGGATGCATGCACCCTCCCTCCACACGCAGAGCTGCGACCAACCCAACCTCTCTCTGCACGAGAAATTTCCTGATTTTGTTCCTTTATTGATTGATGCCTTTGGCTTCTCTGCCAGGCGGCAGCTGCTTCTCTCCTGCAGAGCCTCTGGCCCCAGTAGAGCAATTGCTCGTGAGTCCTTTCCTGTCTCTGTGCTTCCACTTGCACAGCTCCTTCCATGACAGTTTCCGAAGCTTCCTCATTCATTCCAGGCACACATCGACTTGCTTGGAGGCTCTCAGGAAGCCAGAGTAAAGAACCAATGGCCCCCTCTGGGACCATTCCTCTGTCCTCAGCTTCACAGAAAATTCCAGCTTCCTTCTCTGGCCAACATTTTCCCCTCAATCACCAAAAGATACCCGTCTTCTCAAACCCCATAATTGCTATTTCCCCCACCCCAGGATATTTTTGGACATTCTAGGACACTGAGGCATAAGACCAGCCCCACATCAAGGTCTGTTTTTGGTTTTGTGTTTTTGTTTGTTTTTGGAGGGTCTCAGTACTCAAAGGTTACTCCTGGCTCTGTGCTCGGGGATTACTCCTGGTGCCAGCTGGGATGCCAGGGACCAAACTCTAGTTGGCCATGAGCAAGGCAAATGCCCTATCCACTGTACTATTGGTCAGGCCCCTGAGGGTCCTTTTCTAGGCAGTAGCAGAATGAAGGCAACACTCCCTCCATGCCAATAATTCCTAGAAAGGGGAACTTGGATAAAAAGGCAGAGCTGCCAGTCTCAACCCTGACACCTCTCTTACATTCCCTCCTGCAGCCAGGCCAGCTGCAGCCTCAGGTTTCTTACACCAATGCCCATATTATAGGTAAATGCAAAACCCAGTTTTGAACACAAAGCTCAGGCCTGTCTCTGTCACTCTCTGATCCTGAGTGACAGTTCCCAGATCCCGCCTTTGAGCATCTCATACTCTGGGGGCGGGGGCAGAGCTCTTCCTGACCCCACTGTCCACCTTCTCTCCCAAACATGCCTCCTTTGGGACTGGAGAGAGGGCACAGCAAGAAAGGTATTTGCCTTGCATGTGGCCAACCCAGGCTCAATCCTCAGCACCCCATATGAGCCCCAAGCTTACCAGTAGTAATTTTTTTTTAATTTGGGCCATACCTGGTGGTGCTCAGAGGTTACTCCTGTCTCTGCACTCAGAAGTCACTCCTGGCAGGCTCAGGGATCATATGGGATGCCTGGAATCGAATCCGGGTCCTTTTCAGGTCAACCACGTGCAAGGTAAATAAATGCCCTACTGCTGTGCTATCGCTCCAGCCCCACCAGTAGTAATTTCTGAGCCAGGAGTAATCCCTGAGCACTGCCAGGTATGGCCTCCCCAAATAAACATGCCTCCCCAACACCTAGACCCCACCCCACTACCCAGACCCCTCCCCACTTACCACTCTCTCACTGGGGATCGTTAAGCTCCTATTCTGAACAACCCTCTCCATGATCAGTTATAACTCAACACCCCATTTCCATCATAGCACCCCCTGGGTTCCGTGGGGAGGGGCCCCCCCTCAAAGCTGGAGCTCCTTTCTCCAAACTGCAGGGTTGAGGGCCCCCCCACTTGGTCTGTGCACATCTCCCCCAGCTTAAGATCCCAGTGGCCAGTCCTCCCGCTGCTCTGACTCAGATCTCCCACCCGAGGGAGGCCGAGCTTCCAGGTTTTCTGGTTTCAAAATAAATTGGCAGAAATCTGCCACGTTGCCAAAGCCACCCTCCTGCCCCAGGCAGCTGGGGCCCAGTGGGAGGCCTCTTAGCAACCAGGCTCAAATCAAATATTTGGGCGTCTGGACACATTCTGATTGGAATGAGCTCAGGAACAAAAACTTCTCTCTTTCCCTCAGCCTGACTCCAGAGCGAGGGGCAAGAGAAGCTGAGTGTATGACCCCGGGTCACTGGCAGACACAGGGTTGGGAGTAAACAGGCAGACCAGGGTCACCCAGGGTCTAGTCCTGTGCCCTGGGGCTAACCCTTAGGCTGCCCCACAAGTCTGCCTGCAGGAAGCCCTTCACAGAGCAGGGATGGGGCTCAGGTGTCTAGTGTGAATCCTCAGGTTTAAGGCCTGGCACTGCAAAGTTTTCATCCTGGCTTGTCCCTGCTGCTTTTTCTCCAAAGTGAGACTATCTGGGGCCTTGAGGCAAGACAGAGATGAACAAGCGTCCATGCTATACCCCATGCTTCACAGAGTCCCCAAAGGCAGGTTCCCTGTCAGTCCCCTACATCCTTTACTCACAGGCCTGAGACCAACATAGTTATTCCTTTTTGTTGTTGTTATGGTTGTTGGTGATGGTTTTTTCTTTTGATTTTTGGGCCACACCTGGTGACGCTCAAGGTTTACTCCTGGTTATGCACTCAGAAATCACTCCTGGCTCAGGGAACCATACGGGACTCCTGGGATTGAACCAGGTCTGTCCTGGGTCAGCCTCATGCAAGGCAAACACCCTACCACTGTGCTATTGCTCTGGTTCCAGTTATTCCTTTGTTTGTTTGTTTGTTTTTGGGGGCCACAACCAGCAGCACCTCAGGGTTACTCCTAGCTCTGCACTCAGAAATCATTCCTGGCAGGTTAGGGAGATCCTATGAGATACTGGAGATGGAAACCAGATTGGTGGCTTGCAAGGCAAATGCCCTCCCTGCTGCAACACTTGCTCCAGCCCCAGATGAGGTGCTTGACTTGCCCTCCACAGGCTGGCACTCACAAGCCTGGGAGAAGCAGTTCCCCTCAGACGGAAGCTGGTGGGAACTGGATGGCCAGTCAGGAAAGGTGAGCCACGGGCCTGTGCTTAATTCTTTCCCCAACCCCACACATGCACACCCTGTCTAGCCTCAGCAGCTCCAGGGAGCGCCAGATGGTTGAGAGAGTTAGGGAGACCAGGCTTGGTGGGGAGCAAGGAGGAAACAGAGCCGATGGGTAGACCTGCTCAGAAAGCAGCTTGGATACTGGATGCTGGAAGTTGGATATTGGATGCTGCTGGATGCTAGATACTAGATTTTTTCTGGTTGCTGCTGGATGGTGGATTCTGGGTAATGCTAAATGCTCATGCTGGATCTTAGTGTTGGCCTGTCAGCCTCAGCTCTGAATCTGTGTAACCAGTGCCTCTCCTGCTCTTCCCTCTGTTTAGAGGTTTATTGGGAAATCTAGAAGGTTTTGAGTACCAGAACTTCAGACCTGCACTGTTTGAGTATTGCATGGAGGGGCTTAGGGAGGAAATCAATCTAAGGGCCAGAGAGATGGCTGGTTCTTGGATTTGACCCCCAGTTCCCAAAGTACCCCCAGAAGTGATCCCAACACCTCCCAAAGCCAAAAACTGGAGCTTTATATTCTCTCTCTCCTCTCTTTTCTCTCTCCTCTCTCTCTCCTCTCTCCTTTTTCTCTCCTCTCTCCTCTCTCCTCTCTCTCCTCTCTCTCCCCCCCCCCCTCTCTCTCTCTCTCACACACACACACACACACACACACACACACACACACACACACACACACACACACACAGAGCTGGGAACTGACTTGCAGTCAGAGACTGTTACTGTTAACATTCCGGTGTGTTCTTTAAAGAATCTTTTTCTCAAACGGGATGGGGGAATCTTTGTTTACGACACATTCATCATGAGCCTTTCTCCATGACACTGGGTATTTTTTGAAAAGGAAAGACTTTCTGGCTGCTCACTGGACCGTTTTCTAGACATGCCATCATATTTTTATTGATTGCTCCTGGCAGAACATTTACATTGCCTCAAATGTTTCATTATTATAAATAATGCTGCAATGCACAAGGCAGGGTAAAACTATTACTCTGTACCTCTCCTATTATTTCTGGAGATGAAATTATTAGAGCAGAGAGTATACATATTTTAGGCCTCTAGATAAATCTATATTGACGAATTGTTTTTAAAAAAGATCCTACCAATTTACACATTTATCTGCAGTGCATGAAAGGGCTTGTTTTTCTGCAGCTGTTCCCTAGCGTTAAGCATTCATATTTTAATCTTTGTTAATTTGAAAACTGAATCACAGATTTGCCTCTAAATAGTCGTGTTTTTTTTATTTCACATGCACTTACAATTTTTTTACATGTATTTTCCAGCCATGTGTATGTTTTGATCATTTCTTTTATTGGTGCAAAAATGTTTTTTTAAAAAAGGGCAGTTTTTCAGTTCATATATTTTATTGCTGTTTGTTGGCTTGTGCTTGCTACTTTGCTTAAGAATCAGTGATATTTTACACAATCTACTGGCTTTTCCCTTTTAAAATCATTCAATGGATTTTTTTTTCCCTTTATTTTCTTTCCTGCCCTGAGATCTCTTACATTTTCTTGGAGATTTTTCAAGAGAAGTCTCATCTTTGCATTCCTCTCAGTCCATCTGGAATTCACTTTCAGTGTCTTCACATCTGATGTTGAGAACTCGAGACTATTGACAGATTGGCCTTTCCACCATCATTCACTCAATGACTCATTGACTCAAAGCATCCTCTTAAGAGCTCTCCTGACCTGCCTCTGCCGTGGAATCTGCTCCAATCTGTCTCCTGTGTCTCACAGTCTGATTGCACCTGCACTGCAGTGGACCTTGGTCCCCAAGCTTTCCTGTGTGCGCGCGCATAAACACACAGAGTACATAAACAGTTAAGTCAATCTACCCCTCTCTCTCCCCCTCCCTCTCTTCCCTCATTATTACTTACATTAAAAACTGATGTTCTGAGAAACAGGTGGCTGGACTGAACCTCAGAAAGGATCTTGCAATTCTGTGGCTCTTTTCAATGAAAACAAACAAACAAAACTGCAGGTAGGGGGAGGGGAGGACGGCCTGGTATTAAGAGAAAGCACTTGCTGAATGAGCTACAATAATCAAAACAGTAGTGAACTCCGCTGTATACGTGCTTTGATTGCTTTAAATAAAAATGGGGTTGCTGATCTCAGGAGCAGGAGTCTATGGGCTTTACACACACACACACACACACACACACACACACACACACACGCACGCACACACACACATGGGTCTTTAGAAGCCCAGCCTTGGAGCCAAGAGGCAAGACACGCCGTAAAGAAGAGGAAATGCCCACTGGCCATCCTATCCTACCCAGACCCTTTAGGGTAGAGCAGAGAACTGTAGGAGTGAAAGAAGTCACCACAGTACTCTCTGCAATGGTTTCAGGAGTCAGGGTTCCAAACCCTGGCTTTAGAGGGTTTGTGATGAGACAGATTCGCCACTGACAAGGACTTCAGGGTGACACTTTCTTAATCTGGCTGTGAAACAGGGCCGACAGGACTGGAGGTATTGAGCTTATGTTGCATCCAGCCAACCCTAGCTTTTTTACTGTTTTGAGTTTGGGGCCATACCCAGCAGTGCACAGAGGTTACTCCTGGCTCCATGCTCAGAAATTACTCCTGACCATGCTCAGGGGACCATATGGGATGCCCCAGATTGAACAGGGGCTGGCTGCATGCAAGGCAAGTGCCTTAACTGCTATGCTATTGCTCTGTCTCCATCTAACCCCATCTGACCCCATCTAATGCCCAACACCAGCTAAAGTCCCTGGAAACACTGTCAGGAATATTCCTGAGTATTCCAGGCATGGTCCAGGTACTCCCCAAGTACATTTGATGAGTCACCCCTCCCTCTGGAGGGCACCCACTGACACCATAGTTATCAGTACATGATGCCAATAACTTTTGGGTCCCCCCAACCCAAATCCTCCCTGTACCCCACCTACTGAGTCTTTGTGTGTGTGTGTGTGTGTTTTGTTTGGTTTGGTTTTTTTTGTTTGTTTGTTTTTTTGTTTTTTGGGTCACACCTGGCAGCGTTCAGGGTTACTCCTGGCTCTACTCCAGTAATCACCCCCAGCAGGCTCAGGGGACCATATGGGATGCTGGGATTCGAACCACCAACCTTCTGCATGCAAGGCAAATGCCTTACCTTCATGCTATCTCTCCAGCCCCACCTACTGAGTCTTGAGGTTTGAATTTGTGTTCACAGAAAACTTCAGGATTTTTTTTTTTTTTTTTTGGTTTTTGGGCCACACCCAGTGACGTTCAGGGGTTATTCCTGGCTATGCGCTCAGAAGTCGCTCCTGGCTTGGGGGACCATATGGGACGCCAGGGGATCGAACCGCGGTCCGTCCAAGGCTAGCGCAGGCAAGGCAGGCACCTTACCTCTAGCGCCACTGCCCGGGCCCCTACTTCAGGATTTTTGATCACAGGCTGCTCCACCCAGCTGTCAGTGAGAATCGATCAGTGCTGTGATCAAGTGAGGAGTCCCAGGGCAGCCGGTACAGTTAGACACATACCCTCAGCATTCTAAAAAGTTCCATTTTGGGGGTCAGAGAAATAGCACAGCTGTAGGGTATTTGCCTTGCAAGCAGCCAACCCAGGACTGGTGTTGGTTCGAATCCTGGCATTCCATATGGTCTCCTGTGCCTGCCAGGAGCGATTTCTGAGCAGAGAGCCAAGAGTAACCCTGAGTGCCACCGGGTGTGGTCCAAAAATGTAAATAAATAAATAAATAAGTAAGTAAAATAAAAATTAAAAGTTCCATGCCACCTGAAATGCAGGGGTTCCATGTAGCTCTGTGCCTGATTTTTCCTTTTCAAATACTCTACAAAGGATTGTCAAAGGCTGATATGGGGAAAGCCCTGTCAGTACTGGGGCTAGGGTCCCGCCCTCTTTTCTGGGGTACAATCAGTTCACAGAGAGTGGGACGCAGGGAAGGGCAGCAGCAGGAGGTAGACGGGGAGGCAGCTGGTGTTCCTGGCCTTTGCCGTGTTTTCAAGGAATGCGACGCTTCTGGAAAAACCTGGAAATTCGGCTATGATCTACAGCTCTGCGCCCCACACTGCTGAATCTGGGACAGCTCATCTCTTTCAGAAATGGCCCTGAGAAGTGGAGTTTCTCAGGTGGGCCCACCCCAACCACCTTCTCCTTCCTGGTACTATGGCACCTCTCCTTCCTTCTCGTGACTTCCTCAAGATGCTGTGCACACATGGGCAAAGTCAGCTGATGACACTGAAAAGGCTGTGGACATAGACAGGAAATGCCAAGGAGTAGACAGACCCCATCAGAGCAGGGCACAGGCGCAATCTAGACCATCTCATCCAAGAACCTTCTAGAAAAGGGGGTCAAGCCCAAATAATGAGAGTGTTGGGGGGGGATAAAGTTTGGGAAAAGACATGTATTTATTATTTCTACATTGGTGTTGTCTAAAAGGAAATATGATGGAGCGATAGAAAACTCCCCACACCAGCTCCCCTTCAGAGGCCAGGGTCCTTGTTGATCTTATTTCACTTACTCATTTTAATGGGAATCTTGTTTATTTTGGGGGAAACACTCCCAGCAGTGCTCCAGGACTACTCCTACCTCAATATTCAAGTGTCACTCCTATAAATGCTCTTAGGGTTTTACACACACACACACACACACACACACACACACACACACACACACACACACACACACACACAACAGCTGCTTCAGCCCTTCCCCATGATTCTTTCATGATTAGAGCTCAAAAGTTCAGCCAAGCAAAGATAAATGGTGGGCCAGAGTTACAGTGCAGGGTGTAAGTCGTTGCATGTGGCTTATGCCAGTTTGAATACTTGGCACCACTTATGGTCCCCCAAGCACTGCCAAGGTCTTACTTCTGAGCACAGGAACAGAAATAGCCCCTGAACACCACAAGAAATTACCCATAAAACAAAAGAAAAGGAAAATTTTAAAAAAGAAGAGCTGAATGGAGTAGGAAGGCAAGATGGTCGGGAATGCCTGGTGGTGAAGATAATGTAGATGCAGGGGTCCTCAAACTTTTTAAACAGGGGCCAGTTCACTGTTCCTCAGACCATTGGAGGGTCTGACTATAATAAAAACAAAACTTATGAACGAATTCTTATGCACACTGCATCTATCTTATCTTGCAATGAAGAAACAAAACAGATACGAATACATTATGTGGTCCGCAGGCCATAGTTTGAGGACCACTGGTAGAGGAACAAGCCTCAACCTTAGCCTAGAAAGTGATTTGTTAGAATGGGGGTTAAATTTTCTTTGTGTTTTTTAGGGGGGCATACCCTGTGGTGATAAAGGCTGCTCTGTGCTTGGGGATCACTCATGGCTGAGCTGGGTGCTGGTGCTCCAACACTCAAAGCAAGCGCTCATCCCATCGAGTTCCTGCTGTGGCTCAGTGAGCTTCAGCATATATAAGAAGATGATTAAAGAGAAAAGGGGGTGCAGCCCATCCATTGAGAACCAAAATGCTCCACTAGCTGGGTGAATTGAGAAAGTCACAAAAGTTCAACATCAAGCAGTTGAGTGCCACCCAAGACTTCTGGTCTACCTAAGTTTACAAATATATTTACTAACTCCCTCACCAAGGGCCTAGTTGTTGGGGTGTGAGAAAGAATTTATTGGCTGCTGGCGGGTGTTGTGATTCATTGAAATTTCTTCCCCCAGGACAGCCAGAACTTTCTTTATTGGCTGGAATAACTAACTCATCCTGAAAGTTGTGGTCAAGTCCCTCAAAGTGAGGACAAGTGTTGGCTGGCATTTGCCCATCCTGAGTCTAAGACTCTTTCACCCTGAGGGTCACAATTAATCTCAAGACACAGCTTCTGTGGAGTTTGAATGCTGCCGGGCAAGGCATGGAGTGCCTCCTTACCAACTTTCAATCTCGCTCCCAAGACTGCTTTTGCCATTAATACTTTCCCACTTGGGGGCATGGCCATGGATGCAGGCAAAACAGCTTTAAATCTCTGAGAATCAAATAAAAGTCAAGTGAGGAATCTTCTTCCTACTTAATCGCATCAGAACATTTGTCGGAGAGGCGCCCTGGCACGCACACACGACTCCCCCTCACAAACGAGCCTTTTCTCCAGGCGCAATACCATATGGCGGACAAGAAAATGTCTTGCCTCTTGAGGGATGCTTCTATCTTCTTTTCCCCACAAGAACTTTTTATTCTGGCCCAGAAAGGGGATTCAGAGGGATGAACACATGTTTTGCAGTGGGGGGGAGTTCCAGGATTGATTCCCACCACTACGAGGGGGGGGGGGGCTCTGAGCATCTCTAAGCAATGTGAGTGTGGCCCAAAAACAGAAAGAAAAAGCAAAAACCTTCCCCCCTCTCAGCTTTCGTAAAAATCAGCATCTCTGTGCTGTGAGGAATGCGTCTGCCTCATCCACAGCTGGGTAGCAGTGCACTTTGAGGCCAACTGATACCTAGGTAGTCATGGGCTGACCCAGACCCTCCTCTCAGTGTGGGGCAATGAGAAGGGGACTGAGACACAGAGCATGGACAATACTCCAGCTGCCTCCTGGGAGCCAGGGTGCAAATACTTGCTCCTGATTTAGCTTTGTTATGATCAGACCTCCTGAGTATTGCACTGCAGAACCATCACCTCATTTTGTTGGTTTGGTTTTGGTTTTGGGGTCACAGCAGGGGTTACTCTTGGCTCTGCTTTCAGAAATCATTCCTGGAAGAGCTTGGGGAATCACATGGGATGCCAGGGGTCAAACCCAGTGGGCTATAAGAAAGGAAAATACCTTCCTACTGTGCTATCACTATGCTCCCTATGGCTGCATTTTTTACATAAATTCCCTAGTACTCTGTGCATCATAAGGATGTGCCAGAGACAGAATTCTTTTGTTTGTTTTGGGTCATACCCGGCAGCACTCAGGGGTTACTCCTGGCTTTGTACTCAGAAGTAGCTCCTGGCAGGCTCAGGGGACCATATGGAATGCCGGGATTTGAACCACCATCTGTTCAAATCTGCTGCATGCAAGGCAAATGCCTTACTGCTGTGCTATCTCCCCGGCCCTTAGACAGAATTTTAAAGTCATCCTGACATGATAATTGTTTTCTTAATATAAATGAATGAGTCCTAGAGTTGGTGTGAGGAGGTGGTGAGGCCTTTCTGGACTCAACCCAGCTCCCGCAGTCCCTATGGTCTGGCAGGTCTGAAGGTGGCAGGGTTAGGGTGAAGAGATTCACAAAGCAGTCAGATGAAGTTCCAGGAGTCAGCCAGTTTTATTTCACAGTCCCTACCACCATGCACACCTCCTCACATGGCCTCCATAGTAAGCCTTTTCCTAGCAGCTACGTCTCTACTCCTTCTGGCTCTCTCCGTCTCTGTCTCCCTTTCAGCTGCTTTTTCCAAACTTCCTAACTGGCTGACTAACTCCTTTGGTGATGTTTCTGCTGCTGCTTCTTTGATGATACTGAATTGCTGATGCTGAATCTGATGCCATATTTCTCTCTCTAACTCTCCTTATCCCCTCTTTTTTCCCCCTGCAGAATCCTCTACCCACCCTTTCCAGGTGTGGGCAGTTCTGAATTCAGTTGGGATAGATGAGTTGGGGGAGGAGATGCCCACAATAATCTGAAGTCATATACTCATCAGAACCTGCATGGGGAAAACTGCCCAGACCCCTACTCTTAAACCTGCCTAGTATTTGAATGTACTGGGTTACCACAGGCTCTCCCCAGCACTAGTGGGGCATGATGTCCTGGTGGCCCTCTGTAGTTCGAGGCAGGGCTGAGCCAGGGAGACAAGTGGAAACATCCAGACTGACAGCTGATAGGTGGAACACAGGGACCTCAGGGATGGCATCATTTCAGCCGCAGGGCAGGAGAGCTGGGCATGGCTCTGTCTTCTGTGCTTCACATACACCCAGAGACTGGGATCTGTGAATACTGTGCCTCTCTCTGGCCCCCTCCTGAACTGAACGTCCACAGAACCATACCAGGAGCAGGAAGGAATGGGATCACCCAGTTGGGTTGAGGCACCCCTGATCTGAATGCTCAGGAATATTAGCACAGTCTCCGAGGGTGGTACTCTTGGGACAATTTATGGACCCCTGACCAAGCAGCAATGCTAGTGAATTCTCTCTGGTTTCCCATGAGCAGTTCAGGTTGACCCTTCTGGAACATTCCTGAGAGGTGAAGGTTGTCTCCCACCTTGCAGAGACCAGGCTGGCTGCAGTGACTCCAGGTAAGGCAAGCGAGGCAAGGCTTCAGGTGCTTCCAGCCCTGAACTCTATCTCAGCTTCACACCCTAGGGTGCCTTGCTGGGCTTGAGTAGTACCACAATTGCTGAGCTGGGCTCAGCCAATGAACAGACCAGGTTGGTTGGCTAAGTACTGTGGGGGTGGGAGCCCCTGAGACTCTTGAGCATTGCTGGGAGACCCACAGAAAGCCAAGTAGCAGGACCATAGTGATAGCACGGCAGGGAGGGCATTTGTTTTGCATGCAACTGACCCAGGTTTGATCCCTGGTATCCCATAAGGTCCCCCCACCCATCCACTTCCCAACCCCCGTGCCTGCTGGGAGTGGTTTTTGAGTAGAAAACCAGGAGTAAGTAGCTAGGTACGAGAAAGGAAAAAAAAAAATCCAAGAAGGTCAAGGAGGAAGCTCCAAGGCACTGCTTCTCTTTCTGGCATGCATGAGCTCCTGGGTTTGATCCCCAGTGCAGGGAAATGGAGAAAAAGAGAGAGAGAGAGAGAGAGAGAGAGAGAGAGAGAGAGAGAGAGAGAGAGAGAGAGAGAGAGAGGAGAGAGAGAGGAGAGAGAGAGGAGAGAGAGAGAGAGAGAGAGAGAGAGAGAGAGGAGAGAGAGAGGAGAGAGAGAGGAGAGAGAGAGAGAGAGAGAGAGAGAGAGAGAGAGAGAGAGAGAGAGAGAGAGAGAGAGAGAGAGAGAGAGAGAAAGGGAAAAAAGCCAAGTGGGTTGAGTCATGAAATCAGTATCTATAAATATCAGGGTTGCTGGGTGGACCTCAGCAGGATGAGACAACCTCTGGGACAGCAGCACAAGGCCAGAGAGGTCTTTCTGCTGCAGGGACAAGCAGGAGGGAGCCAGAGGGTGGAGGTAGGTCCCAGAGGGTGGAGGTGGGTCCCAGAGGGTGGAGCACGCCAGGGTTTGCCAGGCGCCTGGGTGGAACATGCCAGGGTCTGCCAGGAGCCTGCTTGGAGGAGGTGGAGGTGCTGGCCAGGAACTGGAAACCAAGGTTAAAGTAGGCTCAGGAAAAAGGGTCAGGCTGGGCACTGTCTGACCTGGAGGCGGATGGACGGGTATTGGGCAAGAGAGAGGAGCCGAGCCACGCCAAGACACAGGAGGCACAGAGATAAGATCTCGGCCTGTCTGCAAGCCTGTCCTCAGACCCCTGTAGGCAGAAGGGAGCTGCTGTCTTCCCCGACACACACACACACACACATACACACACACACACACACACACACATGATGCACATATGTTGGTAGAGGACTTTGGATTGGTACTCATATTGCCTTCTAATTAGATGTCTCTTGCTTGGTCCCTTTGGTTTTCCTGTTAAAAAGATGTTTCCCGTTGCCTCCTCAATTGGCCTTTTCCCCTCCCCTTGGAGGTGGGCTTTGTTTTTCCCATTTTTCTTTGGAGGCCTGGAGGAGAAGCTGCCATCTTGGCTCATGGTTCCACATGGTGGAGCGACTGACTTGTGGGTGAACAGCTTGCGGTGTGAGTTTCTGGCCTGCTACTCCTTCCCAACCATGTGTGGATTATTTCCTGCATTGGAATTGTTGCTGAACCTGAGTCTCTTGTCCTACCCAGACTTGGGGAATAGGGATCCATCCGTCTCCCTCTCTGGGGATTGTGGAACACACAACCCACCATTTTATACACATGCATACATAGACATATAGGCACCAATATTCCTATTTACCAGCCCCTTGTGGCTTCCAACTTGCCTCCCAAGGGCTCTTTCTTCCCCTCCTGACCCACATTTTTGTTGTTGTTTTGTTTTTGTTTTTGGGTCACACCCAGCAGTGCTCAAGGGTTACTCCTGGCTCTGGATGTTCAGAAATCGCCCCTGGCAGGCACGGGGAACCATAAGGGATGTCGGGATTTGAACCACCGTCCTTCTGCATAAAAGGCAAACGCCTTACCTCCATGTTATCTCTCCCTGACCCACTTCTTTTATCTCTTCTCTAATCCACGTGTGAGTGTAATAGTTCAGGAAATTCAATTCAAGGAGGCAAAATACCCACATTGTTCCTGTACTGGAGAAACACCTCTGAGTCTTCACTGTTTGGATGTGGAAACCTCGATTTGTCCTTGAAATGCTCCTGAGGTAATAGGTCACAGGCTGCTCATCACTCCTGGCAGGCTCAGAGTACCCTATGAGATGCCAGGGATCGAACTCGGTTCAGCTATGTGAAATGCAAGTGCCCTCCCTGCTGTGCTTTCACTCTGGTCCCTTCATGCTCAGATTCTTAACCTACACATATAGGTTCATATCTCAGAACTCATTTGACTTAACACCAGTGGTTAAGTATTAGGGGGAAAATTGGGGGGAAAATCACAAAGATTATTTTGTCTTTGTCTTTTTTTTGGGGGGGGGTCACACCCGGCAGTGCTCAGGGGTTGCTCCTGGCTCTACCTCTCAGAAATCGCTCCTGGCAGGCTCGGGGAACCATATGGGATGCTGGGATTCGAACCACCATCCTTCTGCATGCAAGGCAAATGCCCTCCCTCCATGCTATCTCTCCGGCCTCTCGTCTTTGCCTTTATCTCTGTCTGTGTCTCTATGTTGTTCTCAGCTAAAATATGGTTGGGCCTACCTTTGTGTGTCTTACCTACAGCCCTCTTTGGGCTGTGTCGAGTCCTCTGTGTGTGTGTGTGTGTGTGTGTGTGTGTGTGTGTGTGTGTGTGAGAGAGAGAGAGGGGGGGGGAGAGGGAGAGAGAGGAGAGAGAAGGGAGAGAGGGGAGAGAGGGGAGAGAAGGCAGAGAGAGGAGAGAGAGAGAGGGGAGAGGGGGGAGAGAGAGGGAGAGAGAAGGGAGAGAGGGGAGAGAGGGGGAAAAGAGAGGGAGAAAGAGAGGGGAGAGAGAGGGAGAGAGGGGAGAGAGGGGGAAAGAGAGGGAGAGAGAGAGGGGAGAGAGAGGGAGAGGGGAGAGAGAGGGGAAAGAGAGAAGGGAGAGAGGGGAGAGAGGGGGGAGAGAGGGGAGGGGGAGAGAGAGAGAGGAGAGAGGTGGCAGGGTTGTGTGATTGACCAACAGCCAGGAGCTCATCCAAGTATCATTGAAGATAAGTTCTGAGCCACATCAGCAGCCTTGAGGGCACAGAGGTCACTGGTGAGCTTGGCTATTGTGACAGGGACAGAACCCAGATGGGAATGGTGGAGGTGTGTGGGGGGGAGGTGAGATTGGAGCAAGCAGTGTGGGTAGGGCTTGGGGTCCATGATGAGACAAGAGAGAGCACTTGGGCAGGGAAGTTACCTCACAAGTCAAGATGGGTTGAGTCACAAAGGGGCAGCTAACAGACAGAGGGAAATAGGTGAAATCACCCTGAAGTCTCTGCCCAGGAGGAAGCCGTAAGTCACTTCATGTAGAAGCAGTAGAAAGCTAAGAAATGACTGAGCTTTGGGAAATAGATCAAAATGGAAAATACTTTGTGTCTAGAAGGGACAGTTTCAGTTCCCTGCACCACATAGTCCCTGAAGAACTGCTGAGATAAGCCCCTCTAAAGAGGGTGTGGCCTCTACAACCAAAAGTTATCATCATAAAATAAATAATAAATAATAAATAAATGCCCAGTGCAGGAGCTTGCCTTGCAAGCAATTGATCCAGGTTTGATCCCCAGCCCCACATTTGGTTGGTTCCCTGAGTACCCCCAGGAGAGATCCCTGAGCACAGAGCTGGGAGTAACCCCTGAGCACCACTGGGTGTGGATTTGAAACAAAAATCAGGGGCTGGCGAGATAGCATGGAGGTAAGGCGTTTACCTTCCACACAGAAGGACAGTAGTTCGAATCCTGGCATCCCATATGATCCCCCGTGCCTGCCAGGAGCGATTTCTGAGCGTAGAGCTAGGAGTAACCCCTGAGCGCTGCCAGATGTGACCCAAAAACCAAAAAACCAAAAAAAAAAAAAAAATCAAAAAACAAAGCAACAAATATAAGAGCATAAATAAATAAATAAATAAATAAATAAATAAATAAATAAATAAATAAATAATTGGCAGAGTGGGGTGATTTTAGCACCGTGCAAGAAACTCAGGCCTAAAAATCAGTTTAGGAGCACAGTGCTGCCACTCCAGGTTATCACTAATCCTTCTCCCCCGTGCTTGGAGGAGGAGGAGGAGGAGGAGGAGGAGGAGGAGGAGGAGGAGGAGGAGGAGGAGGAGGAGGAAGAGGAGGAGGAGGAGGAGGAGGAGGGGGGAGGAGGAGGGGGGAGGAGGAGGAGGAGGAGGAGGAGGAGGAGGAGGAGGAGGAAGGTAAAGCTATCTCTCTGTGACACCCAGTGAGAAATCACAGAGTGGCCACAGAAGAACATGGCGGGCAGCTCATCAAGCACAGCTCAACCATTTCCTTGGAGCAGCTGATGGGGTGGGAAGCTGTCAAAATCTACCTGCTGATACCCAAATACTAGCAACATGGATGCTTGTTTGGGGCCACTCCCGGCCACGCTCATTGAACCTGTGGGGCTGAGGGTCCTACTCAGGCCCCTCCATGAGCTCATTGAAAGAACATTGAGTTCTTTCAGCCTCTGAGACATGAAGTAAGAAAAGTTCTGGCTACAAACATCCTGTGGGTGATTCAATAGTATCACCATTCTCTAACTACAATAACCTCCTACTTGTCAGGGGCCTGGAAGATAGTGAACACTATTGGCAAAGATGTTTCACAGTGATGAAATTGGGGTGTGTGTGAAGGGGTCAGAGAGATTACACATTTGCCTTGAGTGCAGAAGGACGGTGGTTCTAATTCCAGAATCCGATATGGTCCCTCGAGCCTGTCAGGAGCTATTTCTGAGTGTAGAGGCAGGAGTAACCCCTGAACGCTGCCAGGTGTGACCCCCCTCCCCCCCAAAAAAAAGAAATTGGAGGTCAGTTATTGATTGATTTTGCGGCTTCTCATAAACTTTACATATGGAAATTTCAATGCAAGAACCATCTTCCAAAGGATTATGAGTCCATCTTACAGGGAAGGTTGGGGCCACAGCTGGCCTTGGGGACCTGGAAGTGACACTGGGGATTAAAGAAGGAGGAACCAGGTAAGTGTCTGGAAGGAAAGGCGAGGGCCTCACTTCCTAAACAACAGCATTGCTACGCTCTTCAAATTCCAATTTTTTTGTTTTTGTTTTTAGATCACACCTGGCTCATTCAGGGGTTACTCCTGGGTCTGCATTCAGGAATCACTCCTGGTGGGCTCAGGAGACCATATGGGATGCCAGGGATCGAACCTGTGTCTGTTACACCAAGGCAAACTCTCTTTCAGATGTGCTATTGCTTCAGCCCCTCAAATTCCAATTTTTGATTTAAAACCGGTGTAGGGGACTGGAGAGATAACACAGGGGTAGGGTGTTTGCCTTGCATGCAGAAGGACGGTGGTTCGAATCCCGGCATCCCATATGGTGCCCTGAGCCTGCCAGGAGCGATTTCTGAGCATAGGGCCAAGAGTAACCCCTGAGTGCTGCCAGGTTTGACCCCCCCAACAACAACAAAAAAAAACAGGTGTAGGGGCAAAGCAGGAACATAGTACCAAGGACTGAAGCATGCAGTTGTGGCCCCAGAAGTCCTCTGGGTACCCACACAGTGGCATGGGTGGCCCCCAACATGGCTGGACCCACATATCACCAAGAAGCCCAGTCAAGCACTTGAGCCAGTGGCCTATTTGGCTGGGGAGCACCAGGAGAAACAGCTTGGCTCCCTGAGCACTGCTTGGGAGCACCTACACATACATACATGCACATGCACACAGATACACACATGTGAGCATGTACACGCACAGATGAAGAAAGGAACCAGGAATAGCAGGAGCCGCCATCGTTTCGCCCTGACCCGACCTTGTCATTGACCATGAGAGCACAGCATGTGCACCCGGCTCATGGAGCTGACTTGGGTTGGCCACACAGGCTCCATCTGTTCTGCAGTGAACTGATGCCCTCACTCTCACCTCACTGCCCTGCTGCCGACCCACCCTCACAGATTTGGTACCTGGTTCCTGCAGCAGCATAGGGCAGAGGAAGGAAGCAGAAACAGGCTGCCCTCTGCACGACCTCTCCACCCTGGGGTACCAGGAAGCTGAGTTTCCAGCCCAGAGGCCCTGTCAGCCTCCTTCTTCCTTCAGAGCCTGTAACTGGGCCTAATCCTACTGATTAATGAGGATTTTGCTCTTTAACTGTTTTCAACCAGCTCCTTGTCCACTGGATGAACAGACGGAAGCCCACAGGGCCCCCACTGATGTGGAGACCATTCCCCTCCAGAAAAAAAAAATTAGTGTCCCCCCAGAAGTCTAGCTTCTTGAGCAAGCCAACAGAAATTGTAACTAAAGTCACTGTTGTCTTCCAACATTTCTGTGCCTCTCAGCACTAGAGTGGTCCCTTTGTTCACATGGCTCTATATAAGAAGTTTCTGGGGGGCAGAGAGAGAGTACAATGGATAGTATGGTTGCCTTGCTACATGTAGCCAACCTGGATTCAATGCCTGACACTGCATATGGTCCATAAAGTCCTACCATGAGTGACCTCTGACCACAGAGCCAGGAGTAAAACCTGAGCACCATGGGGTGTGGCCAAAAAAAGCCATAAACAAAACAAAAAAACAACAAGACAATACATGGAGGCTGGAGCGATAGCACAGTGGGTACAATGTTTGCTTTGCATGCAGCCAACCAGGGTTTAATCTCTGGCATCCCATAGGGTCTCCTGAGCCTGCCAGGAGTAATTTCTGAGTACAGAGCCAGGAGTAATCCTTGAGCACTGCCAGGTGTGGCCCCAAAACCAAAACAACAACATAAATATTTTTCTGAGATGGCCTATAAGAGACTTCAAGGATTTTTGTTTGTTTATTTTTTGGTCATACTCAGTGGTGCTCAGAAGTTACTCCTGGCTCTGAATTCAGAAATTACTCCTGGCAGGCTCAGGGGACCCAATGATATGCTGAAGATCAAACCCAGATAGGCAGATTACAAGGCAAATGCCCATCTGCTGTACTATCACTTCTGCCTAACTTCAAGGATATAGTGCTAGGGATTAAGACAGCCCCTGATTCCATTTTTAGCAGGGTAGAGGTAACTGTGAATACAACTCTTTGGGACTTGGGGGTGAAGAGGGCACTGCCACCAGGCACTAGATTTGGGCCTTTGTGGGGCAGCAGATTTCTCCCAAGTTCACCCTTGTTTATAGCACAGGTGGAGCCTCTGCACTTCGCAGCCAATCAACTCCCAGAGGAGAGAAAGGATGCTCCAGCCATCAGCCAATCAGGCTGCAGGCCCACTGAGCCATGAGTGGATCTGCCCCTCTTGTGGCTTCCAGTCCTAGAAAGCTCCGCCTATGACTCAGCAGCATCTTTCCCGTTACTCAGCAAAAAAGCTGCAGAGAATGTTTTTCCCTAAACTTTAGTGGTAGTGCCAATTTACAAGGCAACTGTTCTGTGCTGGGCACCACGCTGGGCAGAACCAACCAGATAAGTGACAATGATGTCCATGAGCTTGCATTCAGGCATCCAGTGTGACAAGGAGCCCCATGGGGAGATACTGCATCTTAGACGACAAGTCACAAATTCCATCAAAAGCCCCAAGTTGCATCCTCTGGCCCCAAAAATGAAGGAACAGCTTTGCATAGAGCTGCGAGTTGGGCCAAGTCTGATGTGTTCTTGGGGTGCAAAGTCAGCACCCCACCCAGGTCATGAGGAAATGCTTCACTTAGAAAGCACAAAGAAATAGGGGTGGGGAGGGTTGAGGACTTCCAAGACTTGGCAGAATGAAAACCCTTCATTTGAAAGAATCATGCCGGGGCCGGGTAGGTGGCGCTGGAGGTAAGGTGTCTGCCTTGCAAGCGCTAGCCAAGGAAGGACCTCGGTTCGATCCCCCGGCGTCCCATATGGTCCACCCAAGCCAGGGGCGATTTCTGAGCACATAGCCAGGAGTAACCCCTGAGCGTCACAGGGTGTGGCCCAAAAACCAAAAAAAAAAAAAAAAAAAAAGAAAAAGAAAGAATCATGCCAGAAGATGATAAAGCATCATGATAATGTTCAGTGTTTCTGAGAAAATAACTTTGAAGTTAGAGTTCTCCACCCAAGCAAAGAACCACCCAACACTAAGGACCAAAAAGACACCGTTGAGTATGTACACAAGAATGCAATAGGTTCTCTCTCTCTGCTCTCTGTCTCTCTGTCTCTCTCTCTGTCTCTCTCTCTGTCTCTCTCTCTCTCTCTCTCTCTCTCACACACACACACACACACACACACACACACACACACACACACACACACACATTACTCAGAACTATGTTAGTCCAACAAAGAGGAATCTAAGAAAGGAAAACAAATAGGGTTGGAGCTCAAGCTCCGTGTGTGGAAGCCCTAGATTCAATCTTTAGTCCTTCGGGGTCCCCAAACTGAGAAACAGAGCTCCCAGCCCCATGCACTTGACATTGAGTTCCCAGCTTCGAGGCCCAAGTCCTAACTCATGAAATGTGTCTGTGTGCCTTAAACAGGAACATGCCTCCCTCTTAAACACCTGGGTCTCACATCCAAGTTTGTCTTTCTGCCCTCTCTGTGGGAGACTCTCTACCTCAGAACTTAGAAAGCCATGGCCTCCTTCATCATTAGGATTCTTCAGCATTTTAGTGCAAGGTACAGCTAGATACAGCCATAGAGTTAACTGGTGTACCTGCAGCCATATTCTGATCACAAGCACTGAGGAAATCTGACAGCCGATTTATTCAGAAGAGGAACCTCTTATCTCTAGCTCATGAAAATAAGCACATTCTTGGCCACCAGAGATGGCCCGGTGCCAGCTGAGAGGAGATAAGTGGAGGGGCCTCCCTTCCCTCTGAGGGTTGTGACACCTGGCCAGCTCTGCCACAAGAGGAACTGCAGACTCGAGGCAGCTCTTGCCCACAGAAGTAGTTTCACACCCAGCAGACACATGCCCCAAATCCCGAGAAGCAGGAGACACTCAGCAAATATTTACCAACTACATGGCAACATAATCGCCCTACTCAGAATTCCACAGAAGCCCAGAACACGCGCCTGCACGCCATTCTCTATACACACACACACACACACACACACACACACACACACACACACACACACACACACACACACACGCACGCACACGACCGCATCATCCCCAGGGCTCTTTTTTGCCAAGTATTCAAAACCCATTTGAGTGTTTGGCTCCTTTCATTTTCAAATCATCTAGTCACTAGGCTTGAACACACCACAGGGAAGATATCCGGTCATGTGTGAAGAGAATGAGTGTCAAGGAACATATTTTCCACAGGAGAGAATCACAGGTACCAGAGCTGTCTGCAGATCTGTTATAGTCTTCCACAGAGAAAGGGGGAAACTGAGGACTTGGTGCCAACACAAATCAAATGAGAGAGAAAGAGGAGAGAGAGAATACTTGAGAAAAAGAAAACATACAACTTGAGGGGAATAAAACAAACAACTTGAGAGAGAGAGAGAGAGAGAGAGAGAGAGAGAGAGAGAGAATACAACTTTCCCACACTTTCCACCAAGAGCCAAGGGAAAACATCATAGATGTCTTCGAGACCAACTTCACAAAGTCACCATTGCCTCAGAATATTTGAGTACTTGTGAGTTTGGTGCTGTAACAGAGCCTTCTACTGGCAAGACTTGTCGGAGAGACTCGTAAACACAAGAGGAAGAGCTTTGTCATGAAAACCCCACATGACAAGACAGACGTTAGTCACCCCACTGCAGAGCACCCTCAGATCTCAGATGAGCCAGGTGGCCCCGCTGGGGTCCCTGGACCTAGTGGGAAGTGAGCATTGTGGCTCTGGAACCATCACTGAATGGCACCATCTGGTGGCGAATTTCCTCCACCAACCTGAGTGAAACCAGTCAGACTCACTGGGTCTGTGTGTAGCCAGCTCCAAGTTGCAAGTCTTTTCAGCCTGTTTATGGGTTTAAGAAGAACAGTTAGAGCTTTGGCAGCCTGAGCAAAAGCACCCAGGGTGCAGCTTTCCAAAGTCCATGAGAAGATTCTGCTCCACCAAGGTCAGCAGTGATAAAAAACCAGGAAGGATATTTAAGGAGAAATTTGAGTTGGTTTTCTTTCTTTCTTCTTTCTTTCTTTCTTTCTTTCTTCTTTCTTTCTTCTTTCTTTCTTTCTCTTTCTTTCTTTTTCTTTCTTTCTCTTTCTTTCTTTCTTTCTTTTTCTTTCTTTCTTTTTCTTTCTTTCTTTCTTTCTTTCTTTTTCTTTCTTTCTCTCTTTCTCTCTTTTTCTTTCTCTCTTTTTCTCTCTTTCTTTCTCTTTCTCTCTTTCTCTCTCTCTTTCTTTCTCTTTCTTTCTCTCTCTCTTTCTTTCTCTCTCTTTCTTTCTCTCTCTCTCTCTTTCTTTCTTTCTTTCTCTCTCTTCCTTCCTTCCTTCCTTCCTTCCTTCCTTTCTTTCTTTCTTTCTTTCTTTCTTTCTTTCTTTCTTTCTTTTCTTTCTTTCTCTCTTTCCTTCTTTCTTTCTTTCTTTTCTTTCCTTTATTTCTTTCCTTTCTTTCCTTTTTATTTCTTTCTTCTTCCTTCCTTCCTTCTTTCTTTTCTCTTTTTTTCTTTCTTTCTTTCTTTTCTTTCTTTCTTCTCTCTTCCTTCCTTCTTTCTTTTTCTCTTTCTTTCTCTCTCTTTTTCTTTCTTTCTTTCTCTTTCTTTCTTTCTCTCTCTCTTTCTTTCTTTCTTTCTCTCTCTTCCTTCTTCCTTCCTTCCTTCCTTCCTTCCTTCCTTTCTTTCTTTCTCTTTCTTTGTCTTTCTTTCTTTCCTTCCTTCCTTCCTTCCTTCCTTCCTTCCTTCCTTCCTTCCTTCCTTCCTTCCTTCCTTCCTTCCTTCCTTCCTTCCTTCCTTTCTTTCTTTCTTTTTCTTTCTTACACCTGGCAGCACTCAGGGGTTACTCCTGGCTCTGCACTCAAAACCTACTCCTGGCAGGTTTCAGGGGGCCATATGAGATGCTGGGGGTCGAACCAGGGTCTGTAGTATGCAAGGCAAACTCCCTCCTCATTGTGCTATTGCTCTAGCTCTGGGAGAAAAAATTTGTAAATGTCCATTACCTTTCTTCCATTGGGAACAAAATACTTCACTTAGAAATTCCCGAAATAGTGTGGAAGATTCAAGGTTCAAGTAACCAAAAAGGGAACTGAGGCTGGGTGCAAGAATTTTGAATTTTTCTATTTATCCTTTCTTTTTTTTTTTTTTTTTTTGAGGCCTGGGATCTAACTAGGTCTCAGCTGCATGCAAGACATATGTCTAACCTCCTGTTTGCCCTGTTCACTCCCTTTCTCAACTCTTCCCAAAACATGCAGCTAATGGATGGGTGAGTCACCAACTGAGCCACAGAAGCAGTTCTGAGTGGCTCCTTGATCCCCATTGTTCCCCACTCCTCCCTGGAGTCCAGGCTATGATCAGCTAGGGGATCCCACCATGAGGCTGTGGCCTGGGCTTTGATTGGGGCTCTGTGGAAAAACTGAAATGAGAGTCCCATCCTATTGGGTTGGGTACTGGAGATACCTCAGGAGTCTTCCAGTGACAGAAACTCTCCCCCCAAAAATATGACCCCAAATCACCCAACCCAGTCCCACTTGGCCAGGCTTCTCACTTTAAGGGGACACAGACCAAGGGCATGGAAATGCTCCAGGGCTACTCTTGCTGGGCCAACAGATGGAATCTCTTTCCAGGGAGCCAGAACGTAATGAAAAACACCTGGTTGACTGCATTTATAAACCAATAAAATCCTTGGAGTAAGGGACTGGAGAGATAGCATGGCGTTTGCCTTGCATGCAGAAGGACGGTGGTTCGAATCCCGACATCCCATATGGTCGTTCCCCCCCCACCCCACCCCCGCCGAGCCTGCCAGGAGTGATTTCTGAGCATAGAGCCAGGAATGGCCCCTGAACGCCGCTGGGTGTGACCCCAAAACAAAACTAAACAAAAATCCTCGGAGTAAGAATTCTCTTGAGGGCCCGGAGAGATAGCACAGCGGCGTTTGCCTTGCAAGCAGCCGATCCAGGACCAAAGGTGGTTGGTTCGAATCCCCGTGTCCCATATGGTCCCCCGTGCCTGCCAGGAGCTATTTCTGAGCAGACAGTCAGGAGTAACCCCTGAGCACCGCCAGGTGTGACCCAAAAACCAAAAACCAAAAAAAAAAAAGAAGAATTCTCTTGAATTCTCTCACTGGACTGAGCAATAGCACAGAAGAAAAGGTTCTTGCCTTGCATGCAGCTGACCTGAGTTCATCCTCAGCACCCTAAATTGTTCCCCCAAGCACTGCCGAGAGTGATCTGTTAGTGTGGAGCCAGGAGTCAACTCTATGCCCTGCCAGGTGTGCCCCCCCCCAAAAAAAAAAAAAAAAACAGAATAAAAAATTTCCTCCTGTGCTCTTTTGTTGGTTAAACAAACATTCACTGCAGCCTTCTGGAAAGCTATGGGAACAGCGACAAATGTCCTTCCTTGATGGCTGCACTGACGTGCTCTGGTAAACATGACCATCACTGCAGGGGACTCTCCTCTGAAGAACTGTGTGCCCAGCTTGGAGTCATGTTCCTTTCCCAGCTAGTGGGCAGAGGACTATTGGGGAGAGGGTAGAAGCAGGTGGCAGAGATGGCCACTGTGCAAAGAAGTCAGCTGGACTTGGCTCAACACGGTAGGCATCTCAACTCAGGTCCTAGTGTTTATTCCCTCTGCAGGTGTCTCAGTTTACCTTTGAGGGAATAGACCCCTCCCTTCCAGGGATCCCACCCACAGACCTTCTTGACACCCCACTTAATGCTATATCAGCCTTGCAAACCCTCAGATGAGCCTGAACTGCTGTCCCTTGCAGCACCCAGCCCTAGAAAAAAGTGTGGGTCTACCCACTGCCCTCTGGGTGCTTCCTGTCCTGCAAGTGTCCCCAGGGCATACAGTTCTCCTTCCCCATCTTCCCTCTTGGATGTTGCTAATGGTGCTTGGCTACAGTGCTCACCCCCAGCCTTGGTATGTGTCCTCCTGTTGAAGACTCGTTCCCTGCACATGTGTTGGCTACAGGGCAGGGGCTGTGACACACCTGCTGGAAGTCCCTCTCCCTATCCTACCTAAGGTGTCAGACTGCCATGTCACATGCCCGGCACCCATGAGAAACACGAGGGATAAGGCTCATGACCCAAAGCCCAGCTGATAGCTGTGATTGTGTGGAGCGTCTCCAAGACTAATTTTGATTCTCACGTCTTTCAAGAATGTTCCTCTTCCAACAGCGAAGCAAGAGCAGGCAGGGGAGTTGCTTGCAGCTAAAGCTGCTCAACAAATTCCCCATGCCCCTTTCCTTTCTCACCACAACCCCACTTGGCCTTCAAAACCTACAAACAGGGCTCACACACAGAGCTCATGGCTGGCACATGTAAAGCAAAGTTCTATACCTGTCTCACAAAAAAATCGAAAACAAAACCCTGACATTCTCTACCAGTGGACAAGGATGACTTGGGATCTTTCTCCTCTTATAAGGCTCAACTCAACTCCAGCTGCATTTCAAGAAGACAAGTGAAGGGCCTAAGACAGTGCATCGGACTGGGGGGTCCCGAGTGTGATCACCAAACACTAGGAGCAAAACACATGCTCGGAACAAACACCAAGCACAGAGCTGGGAGTAGCTCCTGAGCACCACCACAAAGGTGTGGCCCCCAAATCCAAAGAAGGAACCATCCTTACAACCTGGGAGAAGTGGCAAGCACAATCCAGCCTGATACTTCCCTTTCTATCCTCTCTCTCTCTCTCTCTCTCTCTCTCTCTCTCTCTCTCTCTCTCTCTCTCTCTCTCTCTCTCTCCCCCCCCCCCCCACTGCGGGTACTGCCTGTGTATTTCCCTGTCGGCAAAAAATATTAAGGGGGGACTGGAGAGATAGCATGGAGGTAAGGCGTTTGCCTTTCATGCAGAAGGTCATCAGTTCGAATCCCGGCATCCCATATGGTCCCCCGTGCCTGCCAGGAGTAATTTCTGAGCATGGAGCCAGGAGTAACCCCTGAGCACTGCTGGGTGTGACCCAAAAAACACCAAAATAAATAAATAAATAAATATGTATATATAAAGGGGAAAAAAGGAAAAAAATATTAAGGGAGCAATACACAAAAATCACTAATTTAGGAAGCAAAAGAGGGGGACTCCTGCTGCCAGCTGCCACCTTTCTTCCTCCCTTTCCTGCCTGAGATTTCTCCTCTCCTCAAAAAGATGCTGAGAAAAGCAGCTTCACTTCAAAGACACAAGAGCAACGAACTGAGAGCTGGACCCAATCATTTCCTCAGGAAAATTTAATGCACAACCGTGACTAGTTTTACATGAAGGATAACAGAATTTATGAAACATTTGCCTAACTTCGAACCTTATTATTACAGATGGTATAAATGTTCTCAGTTCATACCAATACACTGACTTCTTTTTTCCTTCATTTGTCAAGTAACACCTTGGCAAAGGCGGCTTGCACAGCTCAGCTAGAATCAAGGCACCGTAATAAACTCTTTGGCGGTGGGCAAAGTATCTGGGATGGAGCCACCACGGAGCAGCTGCCTATGGCACAGGGCATGAAAATCCCAGCTCAGTCCTTGAATCACCCAGTGATTTGGCAGACGAAAAGTACAAGCGGGAGAGCCCAGAAAAGGAAATGCACCTTCTGCCATGATCGGGACCTGCTGGTGACGGCAAAGGGGCAATGTGGCCACTTCTAGGGCTCTCCCTGCTAGCTGCACCCCTAAGTGCTTTCTGCAGGGAGAAGCACCTCATGATGTAGAGACTGTATATATATTTGTGTGTGTGTGTGTGTGTGTGTGTGTGTGTGTGTGTGTGTGTGTGTGTATCTTTGCAGGGAGAAGCGTACCTCATGATGCAGTGACTGTGTCTTTTTTTTTGGTTTTTGGTTTTTGGGTCACACCCGGCAGTGCTCAGGGGTTACTCCTGGCTGTGTGCTCAGAAATAGCTCCTGGTAGGCACGGGGGACCATATGGGACACCGGGATTCAAACCAACCACCTTTGGTCCTGGATCGGCTGCTTGCAAGGCAAACACCACTGTGCTATCTCTCCGGGCCCGACTGTGTCTTTTTTGTTTTGGTTTTGAGCAACACACAGTGATGCTCATGGATATCCCTGGCTGAGTCCAGGAATCAGGCCTAGATCAAACCCAGGCCAGTTGCATACCCCACTGCACTATCGCTCCGGCCTCTGGGGGTTAAGACCCTGAATGCATTCTGGGTGACTGAAGCTCATTCCCCAGATGGCAACCTATGAAAGGGAATCGACGGCCCCAACATCTCAGACTTATTATTTATTTATATTTTGAGGTCACACCTGGTGATACTCAGGGTTTTGGCTCTGCACTCAGAAATCACTCCTGGCAGACTTGGGGGATCATATGGGATGCCGGGGATCGAACCAGGTTCCATCCCAGGTCTGTGGTATGCAAGGCAAATGCCCTACCGCTGTTTTGGTGCCAAGGATCAAACTCAGAGCTTCACACATGAAAGGTACAGTTAAGCCCAGCTGATGATATCTCTAGTTTCCAATACTTTTAGTAAAGGCCAAATTAAATTTATAATCAGTTTACTTTGATGTTTTAAGGTGGTGGAATATGCTGAAATTGTTGTTGTTTTCAGTTTGCAAAATATTTTTTTTTTTGGTATTTGTTGCTGGGGATCCAACCTGATGCCTCATGCACAGAAACATGAGCAATAACATTGAGCTACCTCCCTGGGCCACAAAAATCTGTCATCTCTGAACAATCTCTTAGCTAAAGGGTAGAAAATATGAAAAATCCTTAAAATAGAAAAAAATATAAGGGGCCGGGCGGTGGCGCTAAAGGTAAGGTGCCTGCCTTGCGTGCGCTAGCCTCGGACGGACCGCGGTTCGATCCCCCGGTGTCCCATATGGTCCCCCAAGCCAGGAGCGACTTCTGAGCGCATAGCCAGGAGTAACCCCTGAGCATTACCGGGTGTGGCCCAAAAACCAAAAAAAAAAAGAAAAAAATATAAGGATCTATTCCCCTACCCCATCTCCCAGTGAAAAAGTAATGATTTAGAAGACATTCCTTTTCTTTTTTTTTTTTGTTTTGTTTTGGGGGGGGGTCACACACCCAGCAGTGCTCAGGGGTTACTCCTGGCTCTACGCTCGGAAATCGCTCCTGGCAGGCTCTGGGGACCCAATGGGATGCCAGGATTTGAACCACCGTCCTTCAGTGTCTAAGGCAAACACCCTACCGCTGTGCTATCTCTTCGGCCCCGACATTTCTTTTAACAAAAGTTTTCCCATTTAGCTGATGACTTTAAAAATTATTAGCACAGAAACATAGATCAGTCTAAGCAGATTAGGCCCCGATGAAAGCAAGCCAGTGTAACAGCAGGTTTCCTCTGTTAAACATCGATTTATTGTTATTGTTAGAAAGAGCAAAGCCCCTCCCTCAACTTGGTTCCCAGCGCAACTGACAACATCCAGCATCGGAAAAGCCCCTCGTGTGTATGTTCCCTCCCAGCTGGGAATTGCGCCTTCTTCTCCCGCCTGGTTCCTGAGCTCCTGGAGCTGCTCAGTTGTCATCATCGTCATCATCTGATTGCTGATTTCTTTTCTGCGAAAGGAAACCAAGCCAACCTTGACACAGCCAGTTCTGGCTGCAATCTGGGTGCTGCCAAGAGCCCCTGGTCTTGGGCAAGTGTCAGTATCTCGAGGCCAGATGATGGTTCAAAGGCAGTGTAGAAAACCCCGACTTTCACTGAACAGTTTAACCAGAAGAGCGTGATGCTACCTGGGCCCAAGGTTCTCTGACTCTTTCCTTTTCTGCCTGTTGTCCCCTCCCAGAAAAGCATCATCAACCCTCGCACCTGATCCCAAGTAACCAATACCCTTGGGTCTGGGACAGTGTGCACTTTCCTCACGAGTAGCCTTCTCTCTCTCTTTTTTTTTTTTTTTGTTTTTTTTTGTTTTGTTTGTTTGTTTGTTTTTTGGGCCACACCCGGCGTTGCTCAGGGGTTACTCCTGGCTGTCTGCTCAGAAATAGCTCCTGGCAGGCACGGGGGACCATATGGGATTCGAACCAACCACCTTTGATCCTGGATCGGCTGCTTGCAAGGCAAACGCCGCTGTGCTATCTCTCCAAGCCCGAGACGAGTAGCCTTCTCAACTCCAGCCACACAGTGTATCAGGAAAACATCCTGTTTGTTCTTTGGTTCATACTCAGCTGCTCAGGGCCCATTCCTGGCAGTGCTCAGGGGACCATATAGAATGCCAGGGATGGAAATCAGGTTAGCTGGGTGAAAAGCAAACAACTCTCTGTTGTATGATTGCTCTAGCCCTGCTCTATTATACTAGCTAGTAACTCAGCGCACAGGGTGCAGTTCATCATGAAACAGGACTAGTTGGACTGTTAGGAAGCGGCACAGGCCGGTCAGGAACAGGGAGGGGTGGTGGAGTGGCAGTCTGTTACCAGCTTCAGGAAGTCTATGAGCTTGTAGGCGTCCTCCCCCGTGGATAGGTCCACAAAGTCCTTGGGTAGCCGGTAGCTGAGGTAGGGGCTGGGCTGCACCGTAGCCTCGCTGTCAGTACACCGGAACTCAGGGGAGTCCTGGCAGAGAAGCAGCACCCCTGAGAAAGAACTCTGTGCACCCAGCTCCCAGAGAGGCAGCTGAAGCCTATGGAGGGTCCCTGCAGTCAGTGCTTGGAGAGAGGAACTGAGATGGGGAGAAGGCAGTTGAGGCTCTGGACATATCTACACTCAGCCAGGAAGAGGGATTAGGTGTTGGAAAGCAGAGTCACCCCCCCCCCCCCAACTACCTTGTGCGGTGTGGGACTGGGGGATGTTCTGTGTGCTTGGCTGGGTGAGGAGGGGACCTGGGAGTCTTATAAGAGAGAACGGAGACAGATGGGAGGGCAAGGAGCATGACAGCAAGGCCCCGCATCTGCTACGCCTTACCTGCTCGCTGGCGTCTCCTCCCTGGTCTCTGCTGGACATCAGCTCCTCCCAAGTGAACAGCAGTGAGTCAGTCACCTCCCCAAAGGGGTTGAAATCGATGAGCCACACCTTGCCCTATAGGTAGAGAGTCATGTAGCCTCAAGGGAAGGCCAGGGAGTACCCTGAGATCTTTCTGTGCTTCTCCCACAGAAACTCCATTCGGCATCTCACAACCTGTTTCTAAACAGCTCCAGCTCCTTGAACCTCTCCTGGGAAGGGGCCATGCCCGATCCAGTGGTTCAACTCCCTGAGTTTAGGGATCACTCCTGGAGGAGCTGGAAAGAGCCTGAATGGTCCTGGGACTGAATCCAAGGCCAGTTCCCTACCCACTGCACCATTTCTCTGGCCCTCATAGCAGGAATGCAAGCCTCTGATTAGCTAAACATTGAACAAGGGTGGAGTGCTGGTTCTACTGCACTGGGCATCTGGGGCTGGCAGCCCGGCAGCCACCTACTCTGCCTTGACCATCTGTGACACAGACCCCCTAAACACGAGATACACCATGATAAGGATCCTCTCCCCCTGCATCACCCCGAGAAGCAGTTTCACGATTGGTGGCCCCGTACCCCCCAATACAAGCTCAGTCCCTCCATCTCCACACACAGCTTGCCAGCACAGCCCCAACTTACCCTGCTGTCCCGGTAGATATCGAATACGACTGGAAAAAGATCAAGAACAAAACATTAACTTGTGGCTTTTATCAGCTAAGATTGCTACAAATCGAGAGGTATTTGATGAGTCACTCAGAGTCTGAAAAACCTCGGAAACTTCGTGATGATCAGTCTCAAAATGTCCAATGAACCCAGGCACCCTGCAAAGCGCTCTTTGTCTGACTTCCCATCCCAGGTCCCTACCCTCAGTCACAACCCCTTACATTTAAAACCTCACACCTAACTTGGACACCCCTGCAGCTAGATCACATGTAACAGGTTCTATGCCTCAGGGAGATGTGGAGTAAAATTTAACAACTGTCATCAGGAACACATAAAACCCCTTTAGGTCCACTATGCTGTCATTTTTTTTTAAATCTTTAGGAAAAAAATCAATCAAACTTGCCTCTGAGCCTGCTTGCTAAGTCGAGAAAGTAGAAGTCAGAGCAAACACACAGACGACTACTGATGTGGGGGATGGAACCCCAGGCATGTGCAAGCCCATGTTCTTCCACTGAGGCCTACCCCGGCCCCAGAAGCTCCCGTTCTAAGATGCATGACAGTCTCTCTCTATAAAGTAGAATGGAAACCACTCTCAGTGTCTGTACTCTGCAGAGGTTAAGCCTGGGCATTCAAATTCAGATGACAGAAAAGGAGGCCTCAGCTAGCTAGCAGCCTCCTCACAGGATTATTCTGTGAGCTTGTGACTTCCAATGCAAGAGAGGTAAGGGGTGGTCTGGGTTCAACTGGAGTTGTTGTCTGTCTGTCTATCCCATTTGAATTTAGAGATTTTTAGGGGAATAGTGATATTTTTTTCCCGGAAAATGGGCAATAGGTCAAAATACTGTTGAGACCCTCTGCTGTGATCCTTTAAAATAACGAGAAATAATCCATATTTAAAAATGGATTCTGGGGGCCAAACTGATAGCCCAATGGGTAAGGTGCTTCCTTGCATTCAGCCGACCCATGTTCAATCCCAGCATCCCAGATGACTCCCTGAGCATAACCAGCAGTGGTCCTTGAGCTCAGAGGCAAGAGAGTCACCCTGACCATCACCAGGTGTGGCCCCCAAACCAAAATACAAAAAAATAGAATGTACAGGGAACCTGACTAGAAAGATAAAGTTTCACAGGCAGATCATCAGGGATCAAAGCTAAGTAAGAGGCCAGTAGGGTGACAGAAATGTCTCACGGTGCCTTGGCCGGTTTCATGGCCTAGCCCGAGGTGGCCTGAGACTCCACTCACAGTCCTCGTCCAGGAACTTGTACTGGATGTGCTTGGTGAAGAAGTCCTGGATGCTCCGGCAGATCTTGTCCTTCTGCTTGGAGATATGGTCATAGTGCTGTGTGTAGTCCCGCTGGGACACACCTGGCAAGAAGACAGTGTCATGCTGGGCACAGCACAGTTTCCTTTCAGAAACACCATTAGCACTGGGGTCCTTCCCTCAGGGCAGGACCAAGGGGGTGGACACCCGTGAGGCAGAACCAAGCAGTATACAGACACATGCCTGAGGCCCCTACAAGCTGGGAAGGCCTAGAGGGGTGAGGCTCCCTCCTGAGGGACAGGTGAAGGCCCACACCCCAAGTGTCATCCTTATGAACATCGAGCACCCACTGGTTCTTTTATGGACAAGAAGGGGAAGAATTCAAAGACATAAAAATGCTGATTAAACTAAAGTGAAAGAAGTTCTTAGAAACAAGTTTCATTAAGAAACCCAAATGCTTCTTTGACTTTTTCCACAAAAGGCTTTCTCCAGACTCTACTCTCAGGAAACTCAGAATGTCCCTTGCCGCATGGCACCTGCCTCTGTACACCAGTAGGTGGCACCAGGCATGTTCTGGATGTTTCCAGCCCAGGAAAAGTAGACGGTCCTTCCTCCAAAAATAACTGGCTGACAATAAGCCACGGACCATTCCTTCCCTGTGCTCAGTGCTGGAAGTTGATCTGTGAGGTGGAAGACACGTCTATCCAGCCCCCCATCCCAGGCCTTTTTTTAGCTGTACCCACATTGAGTCTCCAGGAACTGCTGACAGCATGATAAATCCAAACACCCCAAGTTTCTTTAAGGTAAGTCAATCAACCACATTTGGTAAATAAGTGGGCTCAATGGAATCTATTCAAACCCTATTTTTCTCAGCTAAAGATTAAGTTTTACTTCGTAGTAAACATGACCTGACTAACATTAATTCTCTTCAATATTTGACCAAAATAAGTGATCGTTATAAGTGGTATAAGTGATTGTAGGAAGAATGAGGAGCCGGAGCAATAGCACAGCAGGGAGGGCATTTTGCTTGCATACATCAGACCCGGGTTCAATCTCTGGCATCCCTTATGAACAGGAGTGATTCCTGTGTGCAGAGCCAAGAGTAAGCCCTGAGCACTGCTGTATGTGGTGCTCAAAATTTAGAAGAAAAAGAAGATATAAAAATGAATGCAAAAGTTAACAGATCTCTTTTTCATAAGGGTGTAGGAAGTCACTCCCTGGGGTGCTGGAGACCAGGAAAAGCTCACAAACCAGCCCTTGGGTGGCTTTTCAAGCCATGCACTTATTTGCCCAGAGATGCTTTCTTGCTAAAGTAACTAGCAGTGCTCAAAAAACAGAACCCGAGACTTGTCTTTACATGACACAAAGCAGGCAACGTCCGGAGGGTCCTAGGGTGCACACAGGGCAGTGTGGGGAAGGCCCAGGTCCATGCTGTGGCTGGCTGGCATGCTCAGGCAGTCCTGCCAACAGAGCCCTTAGGTAAATGGTGAGCCTCTCTCTTCCAAGCTACGTTCAAGCAAAACCGTCTCACCTATGAGCTTATTTTCCTTCACGAAACACCGGAACTCAGCCCCGGGGATTAGTTCACACCATTTCCGAAGAACAAGCTATCGACAAAGGGAAAAGAAAATGGGACAAAATTAGGGAGCATGGAGAGTGTCCACTAGCTTGAGAGACGATATTGAGCCAAGACTGTCTCCACAACAGCTATTGCCAAAGGTTGTTCTAACAAACAGCCCTTAAGCAACTCAGGGCCAAGAATGAGTGTGGGCCAAAAACAAAAACGAAAAGGAAAAAAGCTAGAAAAGTATGGTATGAAAACATGGCCATCTATCTTTAAATTCTTATTCAGTAAGAAAAAAATTTTAAATTAGTATTTAATTGGAAATAAAATTTAATTAGAAATAAAATAAAATTAGAACATTTTAAAGGTTCATTGATCCTAATGATAAAATGGTAGTAACTTTGTTCCTGGCATTTCAGGTCAAAAAGATGAACCATATCAAGCTAGGTAGAATATAAAGTTGTGTAAAACATATTTATATAGTGATGTGCTTATTACTATGATATATGGTTTAAGTGCATAAAATGTTCGTTTGTTTGGGGATTACACCCAGCAGCACTCAGGGGTTACTTCTGGTTCTGCCTCAGAAATCACTCCTGGTGGGTTTAGAGGACCACATGGGACGCTGGGGATCAAACCTGGGTTGGCTAAAGCAAGGCAAGAGCCCTGCATACTGTATTATTGCTCTGATTCTGTAACATTTTTAAAAACTAATTTATTGAATTTAATTTTTTTTTTTGGTTTTTCGGGCCACACCCGTTTGATACTCAGGGGTGATACTCCTGGTTTGATACTCCTGGCTAAGTGCTCAGGAATTGCCTCTGGCTTGGGGGGGACCATATGGGATGCCGGGGGATCAAGCCGCAGTCCTTCCTTGGCTAGCGCTTGCAAGGCAGACACCTTACCTCTAGCGCTACCTCGCCAGCCCATGAATATAATTTTTGTTTTGGGGCTATATGCAGTAGAGCTCGGGGATTCTTCCTGTCTCTGCATTGAAGAAACCCTCCTAGTAGGTTCGGGGAACCATATGAAATGCATTGCTAGGGGTAGAAGTCTGCAGCATTTAAGGCAAATGCCCAACCCTCTGTACCATAAAATATTTTTATATATATTTAATATTCCTTAAATTTGAGAATTCAAAGGCTCTTAGGCTCCTAGAGAAATTATTGCCAAAAATTCCATTCATTTTACTTAAAAATAAGGGGGCCGGAGAGATAGCATGAAGGTACGGCATTTGCCTTGCATGCATAAGGACGGTGGTTCAAATCCCGGCATCCTAAATGGTTCCCCGAGCCTGCCAGGAGCGATTTCTGAGCGTAGAGCCAGGAGTAACCCCTGAACGCTGCTGGGTGTGACCCCCCAACATAAATAAATAAATATAGCAAGTCACAATGCATTTTTATTAGGGGGCACTTAGCCCACTTCTCCAAGACTGAAAACACAAGGCTCGTACCTCATACTCCATACATGGATCCGGGGAGTCATCCGTACAATGAATGAACCTTTGGAGGTAAAAAAAAAAAACAAATGAATTTGACTCAATGCCAGTTTATGCCTATACATTTCCTGGTTAGTTTTTGTTTTGGTTTGGGGGCCACACCCAGCAGTACTAAGGGGTCACTCCTGGTGGGCTTGGGGACCTTGTAGGACACCTGGGATGGAACCTGCACACTGTCCTATGGCTCCAGACCTATTTCCTGTCATTGATGTGAGAATGAGGCCCTGTCCCTATCCTCTAGTCCCCTTTGAGGTCATGCTGTCCCCACTGAGGTCAGGCAGGCCATGAGCATGGGAGAGTGAGTAAATGAGCGTGACAGGGAGGTGGCTCTGTGGCCAAGCACATGCTTTGCATGCAAAAGGCTCGCATGGAACCCCCAAAACTGACTGAAAGCAATTTACCTGGCTCCCCAGAGGAGGAGCCCAAAACAACTAAATAAAACCGTCCTAAGTTGGGAGTCAAGGCGAGACTCAGGGGTAGTGCATATGCCTGGAGCACGTGAGGCCCTGGTTCCAGTCCTAACAATGCCAGAAAAATCGGCAACAAGGTTAAGGTTCTGTCAGGTCCAGTTAGGCAAAAAAGTGGACTCCAGAGATGTCATGCTGTTGAAATTCGGAATTAATAACTAGTTTGGGGAGAAGGTACAAAAATAACACTGAACACAGTTCTGAACGCTGAGACCGGAGAAATGTTCTGACCTCCCGCCATATCTGTCCCAGCAACTCTCAAGTCCTCTGGAGAAGGTTAACAACTGACCAGCTATGCCTGAAGCCCTTCCCTCAAATGCCAACTGAACAGGGGGTTTTCTTGTGTTGATGCAACACTTAGTCAGCCAATAATTAATTAATTAACTGGTGACTCAGCAAGTCTAGAGACAGAGAAGTATCCAGGCAAGTAGTTTAGCCAACGGTTAACTCAGACAGATGATGTGGAGTGAGTGACCCTGGCGGCCCATAGGCTCAGAAAGAAATACTCTTGGTCACTCTCTGTCAGCTCTGGACACTGAGACATCACAGCATAGCAGAAGCCTGGCCCACATCATACAAAAAATGAGCAGCATTGATGTGGATGTGGAGAAAGGGGACATGTCCATTGTCAGAATGTTGACCGGGACCTCTTTGGGTAACAATGTGGACACTTGTCAATCAAGAATCTAAGAATTGAGGGGCTGGAAGAGAGCACAGCGGGTAAGGTGCTTGCCTGGCACATACCCAACCCAGATTTGATCTCCAGCATCCCATATGGTCCCCAGAGCACTGCCAGGAGTGATTCCTAAGTATAAAGCCAGGAGTAAGCCCTGAGCATCACTGGGTGTGACCTGAAAACAAAAAACAAAAACAAACAAAAAACATAATAATTGAGGGCTGGAGCAATAGTACAGCAAGGAGGGTGCTTTTCTTCATGTGGCCAGCCTAGGTTCAATCCCTGGCATCCCATCTGGTCCTCCTGAACCCGTCAGGAATAACTCCCAAGTGCAGAGCTAGGAGTAATCCATGGAACACTGCAGATGTGGCCCAAAACAACACCCTCCCCCCAAAAGAAAGACAAAAAAAGCCCACTAAGAATTGAACTTCCATACAACCCGGCAATCTCAGTTCTTGGCATTTAACCCCCAAGGGCCTCAAAATCCTACTCCACAAAGACATACATGTTCCCATCACTAGTCACAATAACCCACATCTGCAAAGAAGCCAACTGCCCAAGCTCAGCTGAGAGGAGATGCAACTCTGAGGCGATGTGCTACATGTAAAAGGGTCAGGAGAGCAACTGCTGAGTGGCAGTCCCGAGAGAGATACAAAATGATCTCTCTCCAGCAAGGGAAGAGTAGATGGACAAAGGCATCAGACCCCAAAAACTGAGCTACACAGCCTAGCTGATCAGGGAAGGGTGTGCATGTGTTTGTGTGTCTGCATGTGTGTCTGCATCTGTGTCTGTGTGTGTGTGTGGACACAACCCTGAGATAAGCAGTAGATATGCTGGTGGAGCACATGATGTTGAGACAGTGCATGAAATTCTAAGAGTATTATAAATCATAGGGCCTCAAACTTTGGGGAGGAAGGGGTTTGTTTGACTGAATGACAGTGCTGGGTCTTAAACCCAGCTCCTCATACATGTGAGGTGTGTGTAAGTCTTACCATTGAGCCACAACTCAACTCTCAACTTCCACTTTTCCTTTTCCTCTGGGTTTGGGGTTCAGCCAGCAGTACTCGCTCGGGGCTCACTCTCAGCTGTGTGAGGGGGAACCACACAGTGCTAGGGGATAAACCTCAGCCTCCAACAGGAAAACCTTGCACTGCCTCCCCCTGAGCTACTTCCGAGCCTCCAGTTCCCCTATCCTGAAAGCTTCTCCAACCAACAGGGACCTCTCAGAGCCAAGTCACAAGGGTCCTCATGGCAGATGGGACAGCTCATCTAGAATTCTGTCATGGCCGGCCATTGAGCCATAGGCCCAGGACATGTGGAGAGACCAGGGGACACACTCACGGCTGCGTGAAGTCCCGCGTAATGAAGTCGGAGCTCTTGAACAGGAGGAAGATGTCGCTAAGGGTCTGGCACTTGAGAGAATTGTTCATGGCTATCCAGTAGGCATCCTGAGGAAGGAGGCACAGGCCTGTCAGTTGCCATACCTGACTCCACAGCCCAGAATTGAGCGACATGTCCAGGCAGTCGCAGGCTCTGGTGTGCTGAGCGCTCACTCAGTCTGTGACGCTGACCATGAAGGGACCCACTGACTGCTCAGGACCCATCTTGGCCTCGCTCACCAACAGAGAAGGAAACAAAAGGGCATCAGGAAAGCGCGCACATCAGGCCACAAGACCATGTGAAGGCCAAGGCTCACCCCAGGGAGCCATCGTTACTCAGCTCTGCTCACAGAAAGTGGAATTTTTCTTGGATTAGAAAAAAAGATAGTGATTCACTTGCAGATCTAACTTAAAAAATCTGGACTGTGCCAGTATGAAAATAATAAAATGAAATTTAAAAAAAGATTTAGTAAAATGCCATTAAGAAAAGGCCCTATAAACTGTCATTTCTAGATCCTAGGACATGCTTTTTTTTTTTTTGGGGGGGGGGTATGCTATGCTCAGGAGTGACTCCTGGCTCTGTACTCAGGAATCACTGCTTCGGGGACCATATGGTATGCCAGAGATGGAACTAGGGTGGGCCACACAAGGCAAGCGCCCTCCCCGCTGTGCTACTGCTCCAGTGCCTGTGCTGTCTTTTTCTGACTTTTCAAGAGGGGAACACAGTTCTCAATCAAATGGGGCTGAAGCTTTAAGAAGAGCAGAGAATGAATGTCCTCACTAACTCGACCAGCCACCCAGATCAGAGTTATCCCTTGGCCAAATAAATACTCAGAAACTTCCAGAATGAGAAGATATATTGCAAAACCAGGAACATTGATAATAACAGAAAGAAAATAAAAATTGCCATCCCGAGGTTTTTTTCCCCTAAGGAATGAGACGGGCCCTGTGTGGGTTGGAGGTGACTGGCTATAGTAGGAGAGTAGAGGGTGCATACCCGGGGGGCGCTCCAGTTCAGCTTGGGAAACACATTGCCACCCAGCGAATTGATGGCTTCTTGCACGCGGGCCTCGAACTCAGGGAAGTCTGGGGCCTGTGGAGACAGAGACATGGCATTGAGATGCGGCAATGCTTGGGCCAGGCCCGGCTCCCACTGAACGTTCAAAATTCACGTTCTCAATTGCTCCCTGAATTTCTATACTCGACTCCATAGAACCAACCACCTACTGCTGCCTAGGAGAAAGGGAAAGCAAACTCTGCGAAACCATAAGATGGGCACTCAGGGAAGTCAGGTCAGAGCCTATGACATTCTCAGCACCTTTAGGGTAGTCATTTCTTCAGCAGGACAAGACTAATGAGGAGGCTGCACTAGGATGCGGCTCACAGCTCAGAAACAAGGTCTCCCGCCACAGGCAGTAAAGTACTTCTTGGATGCTTCCCCGAAAGATTTCAAGAGAATGGGAGAGATAGCACAGTGGCGTTTGCCTTGCAAGCAGTCGATCCAGGTGGTTGGTTCGAATCCCGGTGTCCCATATGGTCCCCCGTGCCTGCCAGGAGCTATTTCTGAGCAGACAGCCAGGAGTAACCCCTGAGCACCGCCGGGTGTGGCCCAAAAACAAACAAACAAACAAAAACAAAACAAAACAAAAGATTTCAAGAGAATGAGGAGCAAATTCAGGGGCCGACTATTTAAACATTGCTATTTCCAGGCAAATCTGGCCATAAACAAAACTCCAAAATAGGGCGGCGGGCCAGTAAAATGCCCTTTCCTTTTCTGAGAGTCATAGATACTTATTTTGTACAGTTCAGGGCTAAGACAGTCTGTCTCTACAAGTGGACAGTAAACAAGGGCTGGCAGGACTGAAAGCATTGGATGCACTGGCCTCCAGGGGAATGGAGGAAAAGCCGTGGGGATCACCAGGGACATGCTGCCCCCTATGGGCAACTGCATGCTGAGGCCATCCTGTGAGGTCCCATTCTAGCGGAAAGTAAGGCACGTACACAGGAAGTCAGTGGCTGATGCTGAGCCCCAGAGTCCACCTCAGGGGGAACAGCCAGCTCTGGGGAAACAAAGCCAAATTCACATTACACAGATGGGGGCTCCACCCCCACAAGCAAAGGGTCACGAAGGGGAGTTTTGGGGGCAGCTGAGCTTCCTTGGCTCCCTCTTCCTGGGCAGTTTCAAGGGCTATTGGGTCTTCTAGCATGGCAGCCAATGGCACTTCCTTAATGGCTATGTCCTATGCTTCAGCTCATGACTGAGCTAAGCGAGACCCAGGCTTTCAGGAAAGATACCAGCTTCTGTGCTTCCCCCCATCCAGACAAGAATTAGGATTTCAATGGAGCCAGTAGGTTGTTGCAATCTTGGCCTTAGTTTCCAAAGCCCATACTTAGTCCACACCGGATGTGCTCAGAGCTGACTCTTAGCTCTATCCTCAAGACGCACCCCTGGCTCTGTGCTCATGGCTCACTCCTTACTCCTGGTCTTTTTCTTTTTTTTTGGTCACACCCGGCAGTGTTCAGGGGTTACTCCTGACTCTAGGCCCAGAAATCACTCCTGGCAGGCTCGGGGGACCATATGGGATGCCAGGATTCGAACCACCGTCCTTCTGCATGCAAGGCAAATGCCTTACCTCCATGCTACCTCTCCAGCGCCAACTCCTGGTCAGTCTTAAGAGGACCAGAAGGAGTCTGAGGATCAAACCCAGGTCAGCCACTGCAGTACAAACACCCATCCTCTCCACTATGCTATTACTCTTTGAATCCTCACAGAGAAGGAGAGACCAAGGTAACAGGGCGGGGGCTCTGAGACTGAGCACACACTTAATGGGGTCCTTCAGTTTCGTCCCTAGAGCCCAACCCAGAAGAGAGTGCAGAGCAAAAAGAAGGTTCTCAAAGCTTCCTGCTTTCAAGTGTGGTCTGGCATTGTTTCTCAGAGAAGAGAATGTGGCTAACTATTCCTTAGGGTCCAGGTCACACAAGAGCACCCCTTGCAGGCAGTTCTAAGGATCCTTTCAGCCCAGTGGCATTTGGGCCATTTGGCTTAACTATCCAGTTCACCCCCCACAGGAACTAAATCACAGCCATCTTTGCTTCCTACATAAAACCGACATCAGTGTCAAGAATATCATGGAGAAGTGACCTGTCTCATGCACA